>NC_133327.1:320481859-320686859 GCF_042186555.1 Aquarana catesbeiana | reverse complement strand
AAAACACTTTTCTTTTTCGAGCCATTGGTGATATTATTTTGAAAAAATTATTTTGTTTTATTGTATATGCCATTTATACACAAAAAGATGTAACAAACAAAAAAAAAATGCATTGTTGTATTTTTACTAGTGTTAAGCTGGCCATATAGTACAGGGCTCAGTTTTTTCATTTAGCCAGCGGTCTGAATGAAAAAAGCTGAACCAATTCCCCCATCCACACATTCGAGGTAGATGCTGGAACCCCCCACTGCATCATTGTATTCTGACAGCGGAAGGGTCAGGCAATAGGCTGCAGCTCTGATCGATTTAAAGTTTTCCAGCAAGCCCTTTCCTGAGAGGTCAATCAGTAGAACCTGAACAGACTGAATTTCGAACCACTATGAGAAAGCTTTAGTTTTAAAATAAGTAATGTTACTGTGGAAATAAAGTATACATTTTATTTTTTAATTCTTCTTTTTTTTTTAAATGACAATAAGATGATGCTTTTGGCATAAAGCATGACAAAGTTAATAGCACATTGACAAAAAAAGTTGTTTTGGTTTTTTTTTGCACTTTTCTTTTTATAAAACACTGAAAAAAGTCACATACAAAACAAATAAAAACCAAATAATTTATATATTAATGGTAAAAAATAGCAGAAGAACAAAAATAGCTGAGGGTAGAAGAGGAGGAATGAGTTAATTAAGGCTAATTCTGGTTAAGTAGGGTTAATAAAGGATTAAATAGGAATTCATTTTATTTAAAATCTTAGTTTTTTTCCTTTTTTTTTTTTTTTTTACTTGTATGGTTGCTTCCAAGGGTAGGTTCACCTTTTTAAAACATGTTACAAACTACACCTGTATGTTGTATGTAAGGTGTAACAAGTAACTTCTTCCAGCAGCCGCCCGCACCCCCTCAGTGACAGCGGACAGGGGTTCTTCCCCACCGCAGCCATTGTCACATTTAAAATCAGTGCAGCTGTGAAGAGCTCTGCCCGCAAAGCTGTGTCATTTACAGAGATCTTAGCGTTAATAGCATCATGGACGTGACAGCAGAAGGTGAGAAGCAGAACATGTATATGATCTATCTCCTATACCAAACAGATAGTGGTTAAAAACCAAACTAGACTATGTTTTGTTTTTATATTAAAGGGATACTAAACTCTTTTTTTTTTTTTAAATCTAATTCAATAAGTCAAGACATACATAAAATGTTTTATCTACTTTCTTAAAAAAATCTTCCTTCTTGGCTTTCCTTCCCTCCTCTTTGTGGGTTTCCTCCTCACTGCAAATAGAAGGTTTGGCGGTAGAGTGTGGCTTGTGGAGGACCCAGCAGCTGTGGCAAGGATGGTTGTGTGTTAGGGGTGTAATTGTGCTGATGCGTTTTTTACCCTAATGCTGTAAAATTTGCAAAAATTGCAAAAAAATGCTGAGGCTTTAGTACTACTTTAGTACTACTACACTTTAGTATTACTTTAAGACAGCTCAAAGAACTTGGTTTTTCTGCAACATATCTTGTGTTATAATACTGTGAGTAGCATTCAATTTTTGGACTGTTATGCCATTTACCGCCATTGCCTTTATAGTCAAGCAGGTTTTTTCAAGTAAGGAAGTTTAGGAAGCAATGATAATATGCAAGACACCGTGCCATCAGGTATTCTGCAGATTTCAGTGCCTGGATGCACTCAATAGAATTATTCAAAAAGAAACATGAAAAGAATGTAGCCCACTAGTATCATAAAGCAAGTGAATAATATTTTTTTTAGTGTGCATAGAGAGCATTATTGACTACGTATACACCATACATGCATTGAGACTGAGGTTCCATTTCTTTATTCTCTTTCTCTTCAGTTTCTCTCCTTCTTCCTCTCCTCCCCTCAACTCTTTCTATCCTATTTCATCCTCAATTGTTTTTCACTCTTTCCTACCCTCTGTACACTATATTATTCACTCACTCAGTGCATTTGTTTTCAGGGTTTTTTTCCCCTCCTTTGAGGTCACCTTTATCACCCCTATACATTTATTTCCCACACTCTGACCCAATCTGGGGGTTTCTCTGTGCTGGGTTCGCCGCCCAGACACACTCCCTCAGCTTTGGTTCTTGTCATTACTGGCTGTCTTGACATTCAGGGCTGCACCGCCATTGCGCAGATATATTTGTAAGTCTATGGTCTTAGTGTAATAATGTGGGATTTCATGTTTTACATTTGCCCACTTGTTTTTCAAACTATTTAAATACTGCTGTTTCCCCTATTCACAGGTGGTCACTATGGTTTTTCTCCTGATGAGTGGCTATAAGGTCCCGAAACGCATTGAGCTTACAACTACCGTTATGTGTACACAATTATCAACTATATATGGACGTTCCAAGTTTATTGTATTTTTGATTCTGCTACTTTTTTCTAGTGACACTTTTTTTGTGTCACATATTTATTCATTTATTATTATTTTTTCATTTACCTATATCCTCATATGTTTGCAAAGAAGTCCTTGTTGGAATGTATTTTATGATGGGATACAAATTATCATTATAGAGCTATGTGCCTAAATATGTAAATATATGAATGTATGTATTATTTTATCAAAAAACGCTATTTTACTCAAGTTATACTTTTGCTCCCGTGTGCCTCATTCAAAGTCCCGCATCTGTTCTCTTTTTACTTTGAGGTTTCAGAGTTCAATTCCCCAAAAAATTCTGTACAAATTATCTTAATTTAAGACACATTTCAGATTATACCATGTTGTTTTTCGAAAAATACGCTGTATATTAATAATGAACCTAAATCTAATTTCACATTGTGATTGATAATCTTGAACAAAATGTGGTTAGTGCTGCACACCATACTTCACTCTCATCACCAGCATGGCATCTAAGCTTTATTGTTCCATGCACACACATGTCCATTTTCCTGAAGGAGAACATATTAAATGCCAGAAAAGTTGAAAATCTTGGGGCCATGGTAAACTACTCTAACATTTAGGGCAGGAGGAAATCCCTCCAGCAACTAATAAACCCAGAAGCGACATGAATTAGGGTGCTTTTAGGTTCAGAGCCATCACTCCCCAAGGGTAACAGCTAGCCAAGCACAATCTGTGCTTGACTAGCTTCAGTGGAGGGCATTGGGGGACCAATAGACTCCTGATGTCTAGATAAGGAGAACCTGTCACATAAGGAGCTTGTTAGCCTGCTTGTGATAGAGGTAACGTTAAATAAAGTAATAAAAGTATTCAAAAGAATGAATTATATTAAAATACATTTAAAAATGTTTTTAAATGTAAAGACACCCCGTTCACATCTCAGTGCAAGAGAGTAGCATAGGGCACACATATATACGGTATGTAGACATAAATTGTGCCACATATGTGAGGTATCAGCACAAAGTCAGAGTCATAATTCTATGGACATAATTCATAGTTAACTCTAAATTCATAACATGTAAGGGCTTTTAAAGCTTACCTATGGATAATTTTGTATATAATAGTTTTTGTGATTTCACAGGTGTATGTACTTTTAAAGCTTGACATGTTTGGTATCTAGTTTCTTGACACAACTCCATCTTTTATTCTACCAAAAAAATGGGTATGATACTGCGTTTGCACTAAAATTATTTTAGTGTATTTTTTTAAAAAATATGCATTTTATTAGCAGATGCTCAAATGTTATGTGGCAAAAAAAAATTGCAATTGCCAGTACTTTATTCTTCAGATTCTCTTCTTGAAGAAAATATGTAATTGTGTAGGGATCTGCTACCCTCTACTGTTAGCTGCTAATATTTCAGTAGTATGCAAAATTGTGTATTAGCATTTCTTTTCTCTGGGGAGATGGCTTAAAAACTCCAGAAGGAGGAAGTGGAGAGAGAGTCTTCAGGTCTTCGTCAGAAAAGACAAATGATGCATCTTGATCATCCTCAGGGGCCCCTACAAGTGAACATTGCTGCAACATTCCTCTGGAGGTATCTCTAGTAATAAATATATATACCAGGGTATTTGTTCATAAATAAACCAAGACCCCTATTGGGCTCTTTGCTGATAATAAATGCTGTTTGTACATTGGATGTATCATCTTTTCTTATGTATCGCTTGTATTATTTTCATACAGGTGTGCATCTAAAATTGCGGTTAATGGTATAATCGGGGTTGCAGTAATTCATCTGCTGTCAAATTTTCCAGGAAGGGAAACCCCTCTGTTCACAAAGGCCAGGTCCTGGGTGGAGGTGCTGCCAACTTTATTATCAATGTGAAAAGAAACTTAATAATATTCCATACTGCGCTCATAAATCATATATAAAATATATAATAAGTCCATAAACCACCACCAAGTCCTCAATCCAAGTAAAAAAATGAAAAAAATAGTATATGATTGCTGTGAAAATACGTGCCATCTTCCACCGATAATCAAGCAGACATCCTACTCGCCGGACCAAAATGACACCCAATGCAGGTAGTCAAATAGCATGGTTTAGCAATAGAGATGTGTCCTCAATGGTAATATGGTCCCCAGTATTTTAAATCTGCCAAACGATGATGTAATCATAAACTCAAAGGAGAGAAGAAACTCCTCATAGTGTAGTATACAAAAATATTTATTGTCATAAAACAAGTATCAATTACAGTTAGATGAGTTGAAACCAGCCCAAACAGGAATAAATGAGCAGGTATGCCATTTGCGTTCCACCTGCACTCCAGACAGAATGCAGAAGTGACGTGTCACGCACTACCGATCCAACGCATTTCGTCAGCAGCGTGATGTCATCACCTGACCATGTGACCGCTGATAACATCAGACGTTGCTGATGAAATGTGTTGAGTTGGTAGTGCATGACACATCACTTCCACCTTCTGTCTGGAGCTTAGGTGAAACACAAACGGCGTATGAGCGGAATATTATTACATTTCTTTTCACATATTTAGACCATTGGGTCTCACTATGAGCTGCTCTAATTTATTATCATTATTAGTATTCATGTTATTGTTGTTAATTATTGATCCAGAGATGCACAGCTATCGGTTTAACCTATTTATTAGCTTTATTATCAAACCCACGCTTCCACTTGTGAAAGTTTGAATCCTCTTACGTACAGATTTAGAGCACTATCCTGTATGGAGGGGGTCATTTCTGATAATCCCCCCAAAAGAGGGCTACAATTGTTTGAGGAGTTTAAATTAATTTCTAGCAAATATTGTAGATTTTAACAAGTGTGTGAAAAATTTCAAAAATGTACTGGTAGAAAAGTGGTTAAACTGTTAGGTTCACATAACTTGGATATAACAGTCTTTCTTGGCATGAAAGGCCATCTTAAATACTGAAGGTATCTACATATCTCACTCCATTACATATCCCAAAAATAAGAGAAGTATTCCTCATTTTAGGTCAATACCAGAGCAATGCAAATCCTTGCCTTTTGCCCCACAGCGTATAAGCACATCCAGAACTGCTGGTGTATAGTGCAAACAAAGCCTAAAATTATAGAGCAATGTATTCCAAACTGCATACAGCTATTTCAGGCAATTTATTCATTATCAGTTCAGTGTATAGAAAACATGTCTTCTGTGGAGTAGGGCTTGGGACCCAATGAGACTGTACAACCATACAGGTTGTGGTAAAAAGAGTTTAAAATAATCAAAAGCCCTCACTAATACATTAGCACAGTAAGGCCTTATTAAAGCAAAAGGCATTCACATTTTTCACACAGACTGACATCAAATGCCAATGTACACTAATGCCCTAAAGCTACAAACAACAATATGTGACATTTACATGCCATACAGAAGAGAAGTAGCCTGCATGTCCATAAAGCACATTTGGGAAATAAAACATGGTCCAAAAGGTTAATTGCTCCAGGAATATTTCTAGGATAGTGAAAGACCCAGGGCCATATGAGGCACAACAAGGAAAATATTTTTACAGCAAGCATAGTGCATCATGGTAAATGGTAGGCATGGCAAGAATGTTCCTAATAGCGGGAGTTGTTTAAAGGCGGAGGATTAAGTAAAACCTACTTCTTATGGCACAGTTTTTCTAATTACAGTGCCACCAGTGACAGTGTCACAGACATGTATAAATTGGTCAGGTCATAGGACAACTATTAAAAAATAATGAAACTCTCCAAATGTTTTTTTGCATACAAAAAGATAACACTTTTGCCGTACAGACAATCGGAATTTCTGCCAAACAAACCGTGGATTTATTTCCGACGGATGTTGGCTGAAACTTGTCTTGCATGCACACGGTTGCACAAATGTTTTTGGAAATTCCGAACGGCAAGAACGCACTGACGTACAACACGTACAATGGGACTGGAAAAAGGAAGTTCAATAGCCAGTGCGGCTCTTCTGCTTGATTCCGAGCATGCGTGGAATTTTGTGCATCGGAATTGTGTACACACGATCAGAATTTCCAACAACAGATTTTTTTGTTAGAAAATTTGAGATCCAGCTCTCAATTTTTTTTGTCGGAAATTCCAACATTCTCAGAGGAAGATTGCACCCTGTTTGGTGGTTGGCAGTACTACATTCAAGCGATCCTTAAGGGTGGCTGCACACCCTTATTGTGCTACACCTGCTATCTGAGTCTGAGAGCTAGTCCACTGAAAAATGTGAGTTGTAATTTGTTATGGTTTTTATTAAACTGGTTTTAAATGATTCAGCACTATGTCAATTTTCTATTGATAAGAATTGTCACAGGAGATAGAGGATTTACTTATCACTAAGGATCCAACCACCCACCAGAGGTTTCTTTAGCCCCTTAAAGGGGAAGGTACATATTGACCTGTGGAAAGGTCTGTAATGGAGGTGAGCGCATAGTTTGGAAGGTGACAGGCACTGGAAATTGCTGTGAACCTTTTATGGGACCCATGGATTAGCCTCTTCACTATATTGGACTTTATTTGTTTCAAGCTTACTTTATAACACTGAAAACACCTATCTCTGATTATCACTGGTTTAGGCATCACAGTGGTGTTTTATTTACATCCACCATTCACCCTTCTTTATTTCTTCTCTTTTTCCACTCCTTTTTCTTTTTCATGTATTATTTTTTGTTGTTGTTAACTATTCCCAATATATTTTAATTGTATATTCATTGTTGTTATTTTATATAACATATCTGTATTACCCTGTTTATGTATTCTATCTTAATCATCTTAATAAAACATATTGTAACCTATAATCTACACAATGCATTTGGTTCTAATGATGTATAGGACCTAACATGTAGTGTGCTCTTAGTGTGTCATATTATACATTAACAGTATTTTTTGCTATGCATTACCAGTGGGGAACGCTGTACCACATATTTAATTTTTAACACTTACCAGCTAGCCTCCAAAAAACAAAACAAAAAAAACAAATTGCAAATATATGTGTAAGCTGCAGTGCTTACATCAAGGCTCCTCTGTATACTGCGGTTCTAACTTTACTCTGCCTCCTTGCTACTGGTCAATGGAGAAGTGCGCCCCTTGCTGCTGGTGAGTAGAGAAATGCCCCCCTAGTGACAGTTTTGGTGGAGAAGTGCCCCCTTTCTGCTGGTCAGTCCTGTGTCCCCTATTTCTTGGGTGGTGAGTGGGCTGTGTATTTGTTCAGCATCAGTCACATCAACACCCTCCTCTAAGTGACGAACCCCCCCCCCCCCAAAGAAAGCCACTAGCAAAAAACAAAATAACTGTTGTGATTAACAACATACTATCAAAGCTTTCAGTCATGAAGTCCAAATGGATTTAAAAAATAGATGAAAAGTAAGTGTCAAGTTTCCTTCTGTCATAGAAGACATTTTATCAGTCTTGACACATTAGCAGGCATTAGTCATATATACACAGCACAAAATGTTCCAGTAAAGCTCCAGATGACCATGAACTGATTACTCATAGTTTCAATGCTGCAAACAAAATATAAAGAAAAAACCTTTAGCACTGTTAGTCAGTGTAATACATTGTTTATATCACATTTTCACACGTGATGATATTATACATTAATCTACAGTATGTAAAGCGTTGTTTTAATTTGGTAGTTATAAAGTTTCTGAATAAACATACAACCATAAAACCCTTTGAATGAACAGCTTGAACAAAAACAGCAATAAAAAGAAAAATGTGAGATGCTAAGAGGTTAGTGTATATTAATTACATAGTTACATAGTAGGTGAAGTTTAAAAAAGACACAAGTCCATCAAGTCCAACCTATGTGTGTGAATTTATGTCAGTATTACATTGTATATCCCTGTATGTTGCGGTTGTTCATGTGCTTATCTAATAGTTTTTTTAAACCATTGATGCTCCCCGCTGAGACCACCGCCTGTCCACATCCTTGCCGCTCTTACAGTAAACGACCCTCTACGCAGTTTAAGGTTAAACCTCTTTTCTTCTAATTTTAATGAGTAGCCACATGTCTTGTTAAACTCCCTTCCGCGAAAAAGTTTTATCCCTATTGTGGGGTCACCAGTATGGTATATATTGAAATCATATCCCCTCTCAAGCATCTCTTCTGCAGAGAGAATAAGTTCAGTGCTCACAACCTTTCCTCATAGCTAATATCCTCCAGACCCTTTATTAGCTTTGTTGCCCTTCTCTGTACTCTCTCCATTTCCAGTACATCCTTCCTAAAGACTGGTGCCCAGAACTGGACAGCATACTCTAGGTGCGACCGGACCAGAGTCTTGTAGAGCGGGAGAATTATCGTTTTATCTCTGGAGTTGATCCCCTTTTTAATGCATGCCAATATTCTGTTTGCTTTGTTAGCAGCAGCTTGGCATTGCATGTCATTGCTGAGCCTATCATCTACTAGGACCCCCAGGTCCTTTTCCGTCTTAGATTCCCCCAGAGGTTCTCCCCCCATTGTATAGATTGCATTCATATTTTTTCCACCCAAATGCATTATTTTAAATTTTTCTACATTAAGCCTCATTTGCCATGTAGTTGCCCACCCCATTAATTTGTTCACATCTTTTTGCAAGGTTTCCACATCCTGTGGAGAAGGTATTGCCCTGCTTAGCTTAGCATCATCTGCAAATACAGAGATTGAACTGTTTACCCCATCTACCAGGTCACTTATGAACAAATTAAATAGGATTGGTCCGAGCACAGAACCCTGGGGAACCCCACTACCCACCTCTGACCATTCCGAGTACTCCCCATTTATCACCACCCTCTGAACTCACCCTTGTAGCCAGTTTTCAATCCATGTACTCACCCTATGGTCCAAGCCAACTGACCATATTTTGTACAGTAAACGTTTATGGGGAACTGTGTCAAATGCTTTTGCAAAATCCAGATACACCATGTCTACGGGTCTTCCTTTATCTAGATGGCAACTCACCTCCTCATAGAAGGTTAATAGATTGGTTTGGCAAGAACGATTCTTCATGAATCCATGCTGATTACTGCTAATGATACAGTTCTCGTTACTAAAATCTTGTATATAGTCCCTTATCATCCCCTCCTTGGATACTATTGATGTTTGCATAGCTTGCATACTATTGATGCTAGGCTAACTGGTCTGTAATTTCCAGGGATGTATTTTGGGCCCTTTTTTAAATATCGGTGCTACATTGGCTTTTCTCCATGAGCTGGTACCATTCCAGTCAATTACAACCAATACACTTTTTTATTTAAGCTGGATACACACTATACTACTTTTGTTGTTTGATTTCCTTTAGTATTACCAAAACCATGTAGTGCAAGGGCCTGCCCGATTGCATACAAATTGAAACTGTTAAGGTTTGACCTCATATTATATGGTTTTGGTAAATCTAAAGGAAAAAATCTAAGAAAATTGTATAGTATGTTTCCAGCTTAACTTTCTTTGCAAAAGGAGAGCAGATATAATGCAGCACACAGTCTAACAGAATGAAAAAAGTTGTATCTGTACCCCTACCAAGTTATATCTTTACCCTTACTAAGATAAAGGAAGATAAAGGAAGATAAAGGATCTATTGCATCATGAGAATTAAGTTATTGTTTTTTTCTGGCGTAGACCTGCACAACTTACATTTAAAACGCTTTCATATCATGATCTTCTCAATAGCTCTTGTGGATGAAAAACATCAGGGAAAAATAAATGGAGTATAGTATTATTATAAAGAATACTGATGGAAGCATAACCCTTATAATAAAGCATCCCTTTTAAGGAAAATTGTTACTAAATCCGCTATTACCTGTAAAACTAAGCAGAAAAAAGTAACATTTCCAAGTGCCTATGTTGCTGATTATCACTCCATACACCAATCCTTATCCCTCGAAGTTTGGAGGAAACTGACACTTCTGGGGATGTCAATCTCCTGGGTCCCCTGCAGCTCTCACTGGTTCAACGCTCTGACTTTATGGCGCTGCCGGAAAGTGGTGATGTAAAGTCAGAAGGCAGAACAAAAAGAGTCTACAGGGAATCAAGGAGATCAACATTCTCAGAAAGGTTGGTTTACCAGAGGACTTTGAAGGGCAAGTTATGGTAAATGAAGCAGTATTTGGTGGTGAGGGCAGTGGAAAGGTATTTACGGTCTCCATGCAACCTACAGACAAAGGCTCCTTAGGCAGAAAAGTAGAACTAAACAATTGCAAATGAATAGCTAGTTTTGGAGAGTAACAAAGGTAGCACAAGATTTTCTTTATTTTTGTTAAAAAATCATTTTTCCAATTTTATTGTTCATGTTTTACTTACTCTGTGCACATCATATAGAGTTGTAGCCTCTTTATTTGAAATTACTGTGAAAGGTCGCACATCACAGCTTTACCACGGTGGCTACAGCAGAATGGTCCAGGATACTGTGTGCTAGCATGGCTGCCTGCGGTTCAAATCATGAGTGTGCAGGATAGGGTGACAATGATACAGCTGAATTGAGTCACCGTTGTGACCCAAAGATATGAAGTGCCTGTGGATACACTTTGCAGGTAGGATCACAATGAAATAATTACAGTCCCCGTACAGCAGGGCTCAGGCTGTGTCGGAGAAGCAGCACGAGGAGACAGCCTATTGTGCTGTAGTGCCCATGTGCTAACAAGGAACATGCTGACTAGTGGGGAGAGCAAAGTGGCAGAACATACGCTCATCAGTCTGCTTCTTCTCCATTCACTGTCCACTCACAGTGAGAGGAGGAACAAGAGTTGTAAGTGTTATATACATGCAGCAGAAAAAAAATCAGGTCTTTGGTCTTGGTGCACAGGGCTGTGCTATATATTTCATCTGTATAAAGCTCAGGAGTAGATGGACAGAAATACAAACCTTTTGGCAGGTAAAGCAGGTCCCATGAATGTATTTCATCTGTGTATTTAGTGGCTTGCCTGGTTGGGAGTGTTGGGAGTTTAAGTGTTAAAGGTTAGGAGAAGTAATGTTTTAAGGGACAAGTTAAGAGTAAAGTGTCACAAGGAAAAGATTAAAAATTAGGGGCTCAAATGTTACAGCTGGGGGGAATGGAGGGTTTAAATAAATAGGTTTGAGTATAATGGTGGGTGTGAGCTAAAAGCCGCTTGGTTTATGGGTTAGCTTAGGTGTTTATCAGGTAGAGGACTGTTAAATGTTTGGGGGTCCATTAGCCTAGGGCAGTGATGGCGAACCTTTTCACCCCAGATGTTTTGGAACTACATTTCCCATTATGCTCATGCACTCTGCAGTGTAGTGGAGCACCATGGGAAATGTAGTTCCAAAACATCTGGAGTGCCAAGGTTCGCCATCACTGGCTTAGGGAATATTTTCTTTTTATCTTGCTGGAAGCCCATAACGAGAAATTCCCAGCACTGGATTCCCAGCACTAAGAACCAACCTATGCATCTTTACATGTACAGTGCCTTGAAAAAGTATTCATACCCCTTGACATTTTCCACATTTTGTCATGTTACAACCAAAAACATTTTTATGTATTTTGTTGGGATTTTATGTGATAGATTAACACAAAGTGGCACATAATTGTGAAGTGGAAGGAAAATGATTTATGGTTTTAAATTTTTTTACAAATAAATATTTGAAAATTGTGGCGTGCATTTGTATTCAGCCCCCTTTACTCTGATAACCCTAACTAAAATCTAGTGGAACCAATTGCCGTCAGAAGTCACCTAATTAGTAAATAGAGTCCACCTGTGTGTAATTTAAGGTTTGTTAGAGAACCTTAGTGAACAAACAGCATCAAAATGTCAAGGGGTGTGAATACTTTTTCAAGGTACTGTATATGCTTTTTTTCACTATATATTTTTTCACTATTATCATTTGCATATAAATGGATGTTACACTGCATTTTGGATTTGGCACGTTATATGTTGGGATTGGGCACAGTGGTGCAGTGGATAGCACTTTCACCTAGCAGGGTCGCTGGTTCATATCCCAATCCCGACACTACCTACCTGAAGTTTGCATGTTCTCCCTGTGCTTGCGTGGGTTTCCTCCGGGTACTCCAGTTTCCTCCCACTTTCCAAAAACATGCTGGTAGGTTAATTGGATCCTGTCTAAATTGTCCCTAGTATGTATGAATGTGAGTTAGGGACCTTAGATTGTAAGCTCCTTGAGGGTAGGGACTGATGTGAATGTAAAATGTATATGTAAAGCGCTGCGTAAATTGACAACGCTATATAAGTACCTGAAATAGATAAAAAATAAATAAACAGTCACACAGATTTATTATTCATGCATTTAAAATGTATTTACATGCATTTATGTTTTTGGTTGTAACATGATAAAATGTGCAAAATTTCAAGGGGTGTGAATACTTTTTCAAGGCACTGTATCTTATGAAATAGTACATCATCAGAAAAATATGTAAGAATATATTCATATTAGTACATGGTATATGTATTTTATACTGCACACTGCATTTTCTGTACTGTACAACACTACGCTCACGGCATACACTATACTATGGCATACATTATTTTCTCCACACTGCTCCACTTTGTACACTGTACCATACATTATATATTTCACACTGTTCTACTCTGTACACTGCACTATATGTTATGTACTCCATACCCTTTGATTTTTTTTTACACTGCACTGTACATCATTTTCTACACATCCTTCATATTATTTACTCCACACAGGTCTGTCTTTATATATTGTTGCTAGGTAAATGCAGTTCAGTTCTGTTAATCACTGTTAGGCAAAATGCTGCAGGTTTTTAAGCATATCTCTCAGAGTAATGTTATTGCCTTATTGATTGTTTGTATAAGTACACATGCTAATCCTTTCTCCTTTTAGACTTTGCTTGGCCTTATAAATTCTTTGAATTACTTCAAGGTGTGTCAGTAAGAGCTAGGTGAGCGATGTGTGTCATCTCCAGTTGTGCATAGAAATTAAAAAACAAATCAGTGGATACACTATGGGTAGTGCTTCATAGTTATATATGGATCTATCTACACACACTCTTCTGTGCGTTACATGACTACATATAACACTGCATACTACACACTCCATTGTACAGCTTATACAATGTTTATCGCGCCCCCCTTAGACTAACTAGACAGCAGATTGCATTAATTGTCACAGATCCTTCTACAACAATTAATGCTAGTTTTGTAGGCTAGAAACTAAGCATGCCTTCGTACTAAATACTAGTATAGGAAGTATTCTATAAACCTTCATATTTACATCACCACCAAAAAATGTACTGAATTGCTTTAAAACGACAGCCTTGAAATAGAGTGGAAACAAAAGTGCAGTGGTACTATAATACTACTACATGAGAAAACAACTAGCATATAATTTGATGGGACAAAGTGGTGCCATAACCTGGTCTTCTATGGAATTACTACACAGAAGCCGTAGATCTGTGATTTTGATACTGCCATTGATGTGGTTGCTGAGACTTACATACTGCCTTTCCAGCCCTTCAATCTGTGGTAATCCTATTTGTAGCCAGGAAAAAAGGGAAAGTGAAATTTATGACATGTAGTCTATATTAAATAATATTTTTGACTTTACAAAGTATGGTTATATTGGTTAACTCCTTGGTGACCACCAAATGCCCACTTACATCTTATGAAAAGAGCTTTCTGTGTAGTCGTTGCAACTCACAATGGCTATATGACAGCAGATAAAATATCAGCTTCAAAAGCCGTTGTTCCATAAAAATATAACATGCATGTGTTTGAGGATATATATAACATATTAACAAATAAGAAACAGGAAAGAAATAACAATAATCAGTCAACCAACCTGCTAATTTTAATTAATTATTATACCCGATGTTGTTATTATTGTGATTATTATACAAGATTTATATAGAGCCAAAGGTTTGTGTAGCACTTTATAATATAGGGGGAGACAGTACAGTTACAATACAATTCAGTAGAAGATTGTTAAGAGGGCCCTGCCTGTGAGAGCTTACAATCTAATAGGGAGAGGCAAGATATGAACTGAGCATAATGTCAATGCCAGCTTTTTAACTACATTTAGCTTCATGTTCACCTCTTATTTATTTTTTTTATGTTTAATTATTTTTATTGCAGGTTTTGAAGTTAACAGTACATAACAGAGCCTATTGGGCATACGCAGGCTCAATTGCATAGCAAAAAAAACAGGAACAAAAGCACAATAAAAAACACAAATAAAAAAAAAAAAAAAAACTAGCTAAAATCAAGGCACTCTAAACTATAGAAAAGTTGGTACGCTCTAACTGCCCGCACAGGCTGAAATATTAGGATTCTTATTGGCTACTCTCCCTCCCAAAACCCTTCAGAGCTAACTCTGGAATTTATGAAAATACGCACTCTCCCATATCTTATGTGTCAGGAAAGATTCCCTCTAATGAAGCATAAATGTAGAGTTCTACAACAATATATACCGTTAATTACCTATCCAAGAGTTAAAGTGGTTGTTAACCCACTTATATAAAAACATCCCATCTGCACTGTAATAGACCAGTAAATGTCCCTTTGCCTGTGTTAGGTAAAAAATATGCTTATCTGTATGTATAACAGCACGGCTCCCAGCGCTCAGCTGACTCTTTGGGTCTCTTCTCTTTCCAACTTACGGCTCCAGTGGGCAGGGCCGAGCGCTCCCGCTGACTTCAGCCGGGGAGGAGAGGAGAGTGTGAAAGCTGAGTCAGCTGATCACTGGGAGCCACGCTGTTATACATACAGATAAGCATATTTTTTACCTAACACAGGCACAGGGACATTTACTGGTATATTAGAGCGCAGATAGGAGTTTTTTCCATGAATAATGAGAGCAGCAGGAGCGGGGGGAGTGGTGGAGGGGCGGGCACTGACACGCAGAGAGTGGGGGGGAAGTAGGGCAGAGGAGACACAGACACAGAAGAGCAGGCTGCGGATGACGGGGAGGCATACAAACGGACCACAATGTCAGGGGCTCAGCAGCCATGATTATCATGGTCTGTTTGCAGAGGGAGGGGATAGCCAGGCAGGATCAGCCAGGTATTACAGGTGTTACAGGGTGCCAAATTACACAACACAAGCACTGTGCTGTGTAACATGCTTTAAAGGAACAAAATCTGTGGGTTAACAAACGCTTTAACTAGTCACCCGAAGAATCAGCATTAGTATAAGCGGAACCACCCAAATGTTCCACACTTTATGAAATTTCTTGACACAACCTCTAGACAGATAGGTGGTTTTGTATAATGACAGGGCTGAATTGACCAGATGTTTCCATAAGTTAAATGATGGTGCGGAGGAGGATTTTCATCGCATGATGATTGGCCTTGCGTGCATAATAAAGTAGTAGCCCCAAAAGAGTTCTAACTGCTCAGCTAGTAGCCAGTGGATCAACAAGCCCCAGCAAACATATTTCTACCCTCAATGGAATCTGAACCGTAGTGACTGTCCGAATGAATCTGGTAACCTCATTCCAAAATGTCTCGACCAGGGAACAGCTCCAAAAAATATGTATAAAGTCCGCTGCAGGCGTGGCACACCTCCAGTAGGAATCTGAAATAGATGGGTATATTTTGTGTAGGCACATGGGTGTAAAATACACTCTATGCGTAATTTTGAACTGGACCAATCTGTCCCTGGCCGAGACCAGTTGTGAAAAGGAGCACTCCCATAGGTCTTCCCACTCTGCCGTGTCCATTTCAGGGAAGTCGCCCACCCATTTAGCTTTTAGAGCTTCTAGTCCCATGTGCATGTAACGTTTTATAAATGCTGGACAAGGGCTTGGAGACAGATTCATCCCTTAGCAAATCTTCCAGAGTAAATGTATACAGGGCTACTTGAGAATGCTCAAATTGAGTATTGAAGGCATGCCTAAGTTGCAGAAACTGAATCAGATGTGAGATAGAGAGGTTGTATTTTTGTTTTAGTTCATCAAAGGTTTGTATTTGGCCCCAAGAAAATATTTGGTCCACATATTTAATACTTTTGAGTGCCCACAGACTGGGATCAGGTATTAACAAACTCTGACAGCTTCAAATTAAACCAAAGAGGATTATGTGGTGAAATATGTCCAGGGGGTACAGGGCGCAGAGAATTAGCTACTAGCCATGCTTTCACAAGAGCTTTCATAGCCATCATCAGGGCAAAAGGTACACAGGGCCCACAATAGATCAGCTTCTGCAACGCCTCGTAAGAACCCGGGCAGGCTGCCTCCAACACCACAACCGAATTGGACTCATTGGAAATTAACCAATTATGTGCGTGTGACAACATAGCAGCAAGGCAATATTTATGGAGGTCAGAAAAGCCAGACATCCTTCCCCCCAGGGTCTTTGCAATACCGTCAAGTTAAATCTAGGCTGACCCTGGCCCCACAGAAGGGAGGTCAAAGTGGTATTAATGAGGTGAAACACTCTTTTGGGTATCCATACTGGGGAATGTCTGAGAACATACAGAAATACAGGCAAAAGTTTAATCCTAAATAAATTGATTTGCCCGATCAGGGATAAAGGGAGATGAGCACCCACCCTTATGCCCCGTACTCACAGTATATATATATACACACATACACGCACACTCTTTAAGGGCACTAGGGATGAGCCGAACACCCCCCTGTTCGGTTCGCACCAGAACATGCGAACAGGAAAAAAGTTCGTTCGAACATGCGAACACCGTTAAAGTCTATGGGACACGAACATGAATAATCAAAAGTGCTAATTTTAAAGGCTTATGTGCAAGTTATTGTCATAAAAAGTGTTTGGGGACCTGGGTCCTGCCCCAGGGGACATGAATCAATGCAAAAAAAAGTTTTAAAAACGGCCGTTTTTTCAGGAGCAGTGATTTTAATAATGCTTAAAGTCAAACAATAAAAGTGTAATATCCCTTTAAATTTCGTACCTGGGGGGTGTCTATAGTATGCCTGTAAAGGGGCGCATGTTTCCTGTGTTTAGAACAGTCTGACAGCAAAATGACATTTTGAAGGAAAAAACTCATTTAAAACTACCCGCGGCTATTGCATTGCCGACAATACACATAGAAGTTCATTGATAAAAATGGCATGGGAATTCCCCAAAGGGGAACCCCGAACCAAAATTAAAAAAAAAATATGACGTGGGAGTCCTCCTAAATTCCATACCAGGCCCTTCAGGTCTGGTATGGATATTAAGGGGAACCCCGGCCAAAATTTAAAAAAAAAATGACGTGGGGTTCCCCCTAAATTCCATACCAGACCCTTCAGGTCTGGTATGGATTTTAAGGGGAACCCCGCGCCAAAAAAAAAAAAAAAAAACGGCGTGGGGTCCCCCCAAAAATCCATACCAGACCCTTATCCGAGCACGCAACCTGGCAGGCCGCAGGAAAAGAGGGGGGGACGAGAGTGCGGCCCCCCCTCCCTCCTGAACCGTACCAGGCCACATGCCCTCAACATTGGGAGGGTGCTTTGGGGTAGCCCCCCAAAACACCTTGTCCCCATGTTGATGAGGACAAGGGCCTCATCCCCACAACCCTGGCCGGTGGTTGTGGGGGTCTGCGGGCGGGGGGCTTATCGGAATCTGGAAGCCCCCTTTAACAAGGTGACCCCCAGATCCCGGCCCCCCCCCTGTGTGAAATGGTAAGGGGGTACATAAGTACCCCTACCATTTCACGAAAAAAGTGTCAAAAATGTTAAAAATGACAAGAGACAGTTTTTGACAATTCCTTTATTTAAATGCTTCTTCTTTCTTCTATCTTCCTTCATCTTCTGGTTCTTCTGGTTCTTCTGGCTCTTCTGGTTCTTCCTCCGGCGTTCTCGTCCAGCATCTCCTCCGCGGCGTCTTCTATCTTCTTCTCCTCGGGCCGCTCCGCACCCATGGCATAGGGGGGAGGCTCCCGCTCTTCTCTTCTTCTTTTCTTCTCTTCTGTTCTTCTTCATTTTCTTCTCCGGGCCGCTCCGCAATCCATGCTGGCATGGAGGGAGGCTCCCGCTGTGTGACGGCGCTCCTCGTCTGACAGTTCTTAAATAACCGGGTGGCGGGGCCACCCGGTGAACCCCGCCCCCCTCTGACGCACGGTGACTTGACGGGACTTCCCTGTGACGTCACGGGGAATGCCACAGGGAAGTCCCGTCAAGTCACCGTGCGTCAGAGGGGGGCGGGGTCACCGGGTGGCCCCGCCCCCCGTTATTTAAGAACTGTCAGACGAGGAGCGCCGTCACACAGCGGGAGCCTCCCTCCATGCCAGCATGGATTGCGGAGCGGCCCGGAGAAGAAAATGAAGAAGAACAGAAGAGAAGAAAAGAAGAAGAGAAGAGCGGGAGCCTCCCCCCTATGCCATGGGTGCGGAGCGGCCCGAGGAGAAGAAGATAGAAGACGCCGCGGAGGAGATGCTGGACGAGAACGCCGGAGAAAGAACCAGAAGAGCCAGAAGAACCAGAAGAACCAGAAGATGAAGGAAGATAGAAGAAAGAAGAAGCATTTAAATAAAGGAATTGTCAAAAACTGTCTCTTGTCATTTTTAACATTTTTGACACTTTTTTCGTGAAATGGTAGGGGTACCCCCTTACCATTTCACACGGGGGGGGGCCGGGATCTGGGGGTCACCTTGTTAAAGGGGGCTTCCAGATTCCGATAAGCCCCCCGCCCGCAGACCCCCACAACCACCGGCCAGGGTTGTGGGGATGAGGCCCTTGTCCTCATCAACATGGGGACAAGGTGTTTTGGGGGGCTACCCCAAAGCACCCTCCCAATGTTGAGGGCATGTGGCCTGGTACGGTTCAGGAGGGAGGGGGGGCTGCACTCTCGTCCCCCCCTCTTTTCCTGCGGCCTGCCAGGTTACGTGCTCGGATAAGGGTCTGGTATGGATTTTTGGGGGGACCCCACGCCGTTTTTTTTTTTTTTTTTGGCGCGGGGTTCCCCTTAAAATCCATACCAGACCTGAAGGGTCTGGTATGGAATTTAGGGGGAACCCCACGTCATTTTTTTTTTTAAATTTTGGCCGGGGTTCCCCTTAATATCCATACCAGACCTGAAGGGCCTGGTATGGAATTTAGGGGGACTCCCACGTCATTTTTTTTTTTAATTTTGGTTCGGGGTTCCCCTTTGGGGAATTCCCATGCCGTTTTTATCAATGAACTTCTATGTGTATTGTCGGCAATGCAATAGCCGCGGGTAGTTTTAAATGAGTTTTTTCCTTCAAAATGTCATTTTGCTGTCAGACTGTTCTAAACACAGGAAACATGCGCCCCTTTACAGACACACTATAGACACCCCCCAGGTACGAAATTTAAAGGGATATTACACTTTTATTGATTGACTTTAAGCATTATTAAAATCACTGCTCCTGAAAAAACGGCCGTTTTTAAAACTTTTTTTTGCATTGATCCATGTCCCCTGGGGCAGGACCCAGGTCCCCAAACACTTTTTATGACAATAACTTGCATATTAGCCTTTAAAATTAGCACTTTTGATTTCTCCCATAGACTTTTAAAGGGTGTTCCGCGGCATTCGAATTTGCCGCAAACACCCCAAATTGTTCGCTGTTCGGTGAACTTGCGAACAGCCAATGTTCGAGTCGAACATGAGTTCGACTCGAACTCGAAGCTCATCCCTAAAGGGCACCTTTACACCTGTGCAGTGCTATATGATCCAGAACGTTATTATGCAGGATACCACGTGTTAACATGTGTTGTGTTTAGGCAGCCCATTTATTTTTATTAAGGCTGCCATCGCACCGCATTATAGCAAAAATTAAATGTGTCCCTTTTGAAAAAAAATTAAAAACACACTGCACCACAACACACAGATCCTTCCCATTTGTGCATTGTTGTATGCTGCAATGCGCATGGATTGAGGGGCTATTGCAAGTTGCATAGGGGTACTATTTAAATTGAATGGTAACGCACCACACCACTGATTATGTACTACTGTGTATTGTGGTAATGTGTGTTTTACTGCCTGTTACTGCAAAGAGCACATGTGAAGCCAGCCACAGGTCCATTCACACAGGTGCTTACACGTGCTGCAATTTATAGTAGCAACAATCTGCAGATTCCTTCCTGCTGCTAGAATGGACAGGTGTGCACAAATAGCTGCGGCTGCTGAGCCCATACCATGCAATGACAGGCTGTTGTGACTTTTTGCACAGCCAGCAATTACCTGCCGGGCTCAGCTTTTCGCACACATCAGTACATTCCACTCACAGGAACTCTAATGCCCTGTACACACATCGGATTTTCCGTGGAAAATGTGTGATAGGACCTTGTTGTCGGAAATTCCGACCGTGTGTAGGCGCCATCACACATTTTCCATCGGATTTTCCGACACACAAAGTTTGAGAGCAGGCTATAAAATTTTCTGACAACAAAATCCGTTGTCGGAATTTCCGATCATGTGTACACAAATCCGACACACAAAGTGCCACGCATGCTCAGAATAAATAAAGAGATGAAAGCTATTGGCTACTGCCCCGTTTATAGTCCCGACGTACGTGTTTTACATCACCGCGTTCAGAATGATCGGATTTTCCAACAACTTTGTGTGACCATGTGTATGCAAGACAAGTTTGAGCCAACATCCGTCGGAAAAAATCCTAGGATTTTGTTGTCAGAATGTCCGATCAATGTCCGACCGTGTGTACGGGGCATAAGTCTTTTCTTCATAGTTTGTATCAATGGGGCTAGATTTACTGTATAGTAATCGGAAGAGGATGATGAAATGTAAATACCAAGGTATTTCATTTTGTTGGTCCATAGTAAAGGGAGGTTGGGATCTGCTAGAGACTTGGCTACATCGTCAATTGGTAATATTTGAGATTTATCCCAATTAACCTTGAGGCCAGAGCATTCAGTGAAACTGGAGAGAATACGCAGGGTCTCACGAAGAGAAGGGCCAGGGTCATTTAAGAATAGAATAGGATCATCCGCATACATGGCCAATTTTTCATGAATGGTACCAACTTGAATGCCCCTAACCAGGGTAGCCTGTCTGAGGGCTGAGGCAAGCGGCTCCATCACCAAGGCAAATAAAAAGAGGGGGCGATAACGGCCAGCCTTGCCCCATTCCTCTCCCGACTGTAAAGGGGGGGTGAGAGAACACCGCCCAACTTAATCTGTGCTGTCGGATATTTATATAAAATTTCCATCCACCCGCGGAACCCAACCCACTCCTTACCGGAGCAGTCATTCCCCTGGCAGCTAAGAGAGGGTGCCTGCTCCAGCACTGCCACCCCTGCGCTGATATCCCCAACATCAACCTCCCTAGCACTCTTCCCTCTACCCTTCCTTCTAGCTGTCACCCAGCTACCTATCTCTGGCTCCTGTGCCTCTATGTCTCCACCCTCCTCTACGCTGGCCCCTAACAGCACCTGCTGAGTAGTCACGCCCACACGCTCTGCGCATGAGCGATCGCTTTTTAAATGTCTATATACAGGACTTTTTACTTGCTAGCAACTCTTTGTTTTAAACCTGTTTTTATGCTAATTGGAGACTTGTGGAAGCTCCCAAACAGCATTGTATCATTTACTCTAATAAATCTTCTTGATGAGACAATATCACACTATTTGGAGTATCATATCTTTTTTTCAAGATGTGCACAATCTTTTGAACACTTGGGATACTTACTGTGATTGAGAGACCGTCCGGGACACAGAGGTTATTGACAAGAGACACCCATGAGATCAAGGAGGCCCAGGAGGTCTGGAGTTCATTTCTGGGGATCTGTGATCCAATTCATGCTCTTTGACCTCCCTCAGTAAGGGGGGTCGCTGGTGGTCCGGTAAGCCTTCCTTTTACTAGAGGTGACAGGTATCATGAGGTCAAGCAATCACACTAAGTCACATATTCATATGAAGATTTTTTATCGCTTTTATGGACTTCCTTTAGATAATAACTACCGTATTTATCGGCGTATAACACATACTTTTTTCCCCTTAAAATCAGGGGAAAATCATGGGTGTGTGTTATACGCCGATCCCCCGCCGATCTCCGCTGATTGTGAGCAGAGTGGAACGATTGTGCCGAGATACACATAGCCGAGTGTACTCAGATCTTCTCAGCTCTGCTCACAGTCACGCCCAGTCCCGCCATTGGACCTGTGTTATGTCCATCATAGGGCAGGACTGGGCATGACTGTGAGTGGAGCCGAGAAGAGCCGAGTACACTCAGCTATGTGTATCTCGGCTCCGCCCAGTCCCTGCGATCTCGGCGGCGCTCGCTCTGCTCCTCCGAGTCCCTCCGCGGCGCCATATTTAAATCTGTGCAAGGCTGCACTGGGGCAAGGCTGCACTGACAAGGCTGCACTGGGGCAAGGCTGCAATGGACACTGGGGAAGGCTGTACTGACATGGCTGCAAGGCTGCACTGGGGCAAGGCTGCACTGACAAGGCTGCACTGGGCCAAGGCTGCAATGGACACTGGGGAAGCCTGCACTAACAAGGCTGCACTAACAAGGCTGCACTGACATGGCTGCAAGGCTGCACTGGGGCAAGGCTGCACTGAGAAGGCTTCAATGACACTGACAAGGCTGCAGATGGACACTGATAAGGCTGCATTGATGGGCATTTAAATGTAAGTTTTTTTCCCTTAAACTTCCCTCTTAAAAGTTTTTTTCCTTAAAATTCCTTCCTAAACTTGGGGTGCGTGTTATACGCCGGCGCGTGTTATACACCGATAAGTACAGTATATATATATTTTTTCACCATATTTTTTCCACTCTTATTGTAGTACTCTCCATATATATATGATATTTTGGTCTTGTATATTCCTCAGTTTTGCTTGATCTATGCAAGTTTTATTTATTTGCAGTATTTAGCAATTTCTTGGTTTATATGCGATTTTATCTGTGATTTATGCAAGTTTTTTGCAGTATTTAGCATTTTCTTGCTTTATATGTGATCTATGGTAACATTGTTCACATTATATGGGCACTAATTTGCACTTTTTGTAAGTTGTGCCCAACAACTTTCTTCATATATTTTAACACTGCACTTTTTTCTACACATTTATTTTATACCTTATATCTGGGTTATAGTGTTCAGCTGCTGCATGCTGTTTTTTACCAGGCACGGATTATTACCTTCTTTTTTAACCTGCTGGGTAATGTCCAAGCTCCTTTCCAGATTGCTGATGCTGAGCAGTGTTGCCACCTGATTCTCTACATGCAGGATCTGGGCTTCCGGAGAAACAACTCTCTCACATCTCGCACAGCAGTATTCGCCGTAAAATGGCTCTTCAAGGAACGCATACATGGAGTAGGATGTGCACTGGATAGCATCACCAATCCTGTTGGACATTTTACCCGCTACTCTAATGGGCATAATAAAGGAAGAGTTGCTATTGGTATCGTATTGTATGGGTAAGCCAATACTTGCTGACAAGGAAGACTTAATGAACTACCACAGCACTCCACAACACTGTGGTAGTTTATTGAGAATGACAAGCCGATAGCCGCTAAGGATGTTGGGGCTTGTAGTATATTCAGACACACAGAGTAGTGTGTATAGATGACGCAGCTGTGTAGGTGGAGCCCCACATGCCTGCGCTGTTTTTAAACAGTCACAGCTAGTACAGGGAACTTCTCCTCGTACTACTGCCACAGGGAGGGGGGCAGTGGGTGGCAGCTGCAGCACTGGCAACATGCTACATGTTCTCAAAGGTGAACTTACCCTTTAAGAGCAGAAACAGGTATGAATCTTCAACAAAATTAAAATCCTTTCAATGTATATTGATCACCCAAAACAAATTATTTTTTTCTCAACAAAACTGTAGTTATTTATTAGATTTCCAATTCCTAGATACTTACTGTATGCAAAAAATAAACACACCAATTTGCTATAAATTTCTAAATGCTAATATACAGTGGGGACAGAAAGTATTCAGACCCCCTTAAATTTTTCACTCTTGTTATATTGCAGCCATTTGCTAAAATCATTTAAGTTCATTTTTTTTTTTTGTCATTAATGTACACACAGCACCCCATATTGACAGAAAAACACAGAATTGTTGACATTTTTACAGATTTATTAAAAAAGAAAAACTGAAATATTACATGGTCCTAAGTATTCAGACCCTTTGCTGTGACACTCATGTATTTAACTAGGTGCTGTCCATTTCTTCTGCTCATCCTTGAGATGGTTCTACACCTTCATTTGAGTCCAGCTGTGTTTGATTATACTGATTTGACTTGATTAGGAAAGCCACACACCTGTCTATATAAGACCTTACAGCTCACAGTGCATGTCAGAGCAAATGAGAATCATGAGGTCAAAGGAACTGCCTGAAGAGCTCAGAGACAGAATTGTGGCAAGGCACAGATCTGGCCAAGGTTACAAAAAATTTCTGCTGCACTTAAGGTTCCTAAGAGCACAGTGGCCTCCATAATCCTTAAATGGAAGACGTTTGGGACGACCAGAACCCTTCCTAGAGCTGGCCATCCGGCCAAACTCCTATAGTAATCGGAAGAGGATGATGAAATGTAAATACCAAGGTATTTCATTTTGTTGGTCCATAGTAAAGGGAGGTTGGGATCTGCTAGAGACTTGGCTACATCGTCAATTGGTAATATTTGAGATTTATCCCAATTAACCTTGAGGCCAGAGCATTCAGTGAAACTGGAGAGAATACGCAGGGTCTCACGAAGAGAAGGGCCAGGGTCATTTAAGAATAGAATAGGATCATCCGCATACATGGCCAATTTTTCATGAATGGTACCAACTTGAATGCCCCTAACCAGGGTAGCCTGTCTGAGGGCTGAGGCAAGCAGCTCCATCACCAAGGCAAATAAAAAGAGGGGGCGATAACGGCCAGTCTTGCCCCATTCCTCTCCCGACTGTAAAGGGGGGGTGAGAGAACACCGCCCAACTTAATCTGTGCTGTCGGATATTTATATAAAATTTCCATCCACCCGTGGAACCCAACCCACTCCTTACCGGAGCAGTCATTCCCCTGGCAGCAAGGAGAGGGTGCCTGCTCCAGCACTGCCACCCCTGCGCTGATATCCCCAACATCAACCTCCCTAGCACTCTTCCCTCTACCCTTCCTTCTAGCTGTCACCCAGCTGCCTATCTCTGGCTCCTGTGCCTTTATGTCTCCACCCTCCTCTACGCTGGCCCCTAACAGCACCTGCTGAGTAGTCACGCCCACACGCTCTGCGCATGAGCGATCGCTTTTTAAATGTCTATATACAGGACTTTTTACTTGCTAGCAACTCTTTGTTTTAAACCTGTTTTTATGCTAATTGGAGACTTGTGGAAGCTCCCAAAATTGGCCATCCGCATACATGGCCAATTTTTCATGAATGGTACCAACTTGAATGCCCCTAACCAGGGTAGCCTGTCTGAGGGCTGAGGCAAGCGGCTCCATCACCAAGGCAAATAAAAAGAGGGGGCGATAACGGCCAGCCTTGCCCCATTCCTCTCCCGACTGTAAAGGGGGGGTGAGAGAACACCGCCCAACTTAATCTGTGCTGTCGGATATTTATATAAAATTTCCATCCACCCGCGGAACCCAACCCACTCCTTACCGGAGCAGTCATTCCCCTGGCAGCTAGGAGAGGGTGCCTGCTCCAGCACTGCCACCCCTGCGCTGATATCCCCAACATCAACCTCCCTAGCACTCTTCCCTCTACCCTTCCTTCTAGCTGTCACCCAGCTACCTATCTCTGGCTCCTGTGCCTCTATGTCTCCACCCTCCTCTACGCTGGCCCCTAACAGCACCTGCTGAGTAGTCACGCCCACACGCTCTGCGCATGAGCGATCGCTTTTTAAATGTCTATATACAGGACTTTTTACTTGCTAGCAACTCTTTGTTTTAAACCTGTTTTTATGCTAATTGGAGACTTGTGGAAGCTCCCAAACAGCATTGTATCATTTACTCTAATAAATCTTCTTGATGAGACAATATCACACTATTTGGAGTATCATATCTTTTTTTCAAGATGTGCACAATCTTTTGAACACTTGGGATACTTACTGTGATTGAGAGACCATCCGGGACACAGAGGTTATTGACAAGAGACACCCATGAGATCAAGGAGGCCCAGGAGGTCTGGAGTTCATTTCTGGGGATCTGTGATCCAATTCATGCTCTTTGACCTCCCTCAGTAAGGGGGGTCGTTGGTGGTCCGGTAAGCCTTCCTTTTACTAGAGGTGACAGGTATCATGAGGTCAAGCAATCACACTAAGTCACATATTCATATAAAGATTTTTTATCGCTTTTATGGACTTCCTTTAGATAATAACTACCATATTTATTGGCGTATAACACATACTTTTTTCCCCTTAAAATCAGGGGAAAATCATGGGTGTGTGTTATACGCCGATCCCCCGCCGATCTCTGCTGATTGTGAGCGGAGCGGAACGATTGTGCCGAGATACACATAACCGAGTGTACTCAGATCTTCTCGGCTCTGCTCACAGTCACGCCCAGTCCCGCCATTGGACCTGTGTTATGTCCATCATAGGGCAGGACTGGGCGTGACTGTGAGTGGAGCCGAGAAGAGCCGAGTACACTCAGCTATGTGTATCTCGGCTCCGCCCAGTCCCTGCGATCTCGGCGGCGCTCGCTCTGCTCCTCCGAGTCCCTCCGCGGCGCCATATTTAAATCTGTGCAAGGCTGCACTGGGGCAAGGCTGCGCTGACAAGGCTGCACTGGGACAAGGCTGCAATGGACACTGGGGAAGGCTGTACTGACATGGCTGCAAGGCTGCACTGGGGCAAGGCTGCACTGACAAGGCTGCACTGGGCCAAGGCTGCAATGGACACTGGGGAAGGCTGCACTAACAAGGCTGCACTAACAAGGCTGCACTGACATGGCTGCAAGGCTGCACTGGGGCAAGGCTGCACTGAGAAGGCTTCAATGACACTGACAAGGCTGCAGATGGACACTGATAAGGCTGCATTGATGGGCATTTAAATGTAAGTTTTTTTCCCTTAAACTTCCCTCTTAAAAGTTTTTTTCCTTAAAATTCCCTCCTAAACTTGGGGTGCGTGTTATACGCCGGCGCGTGTTATACACCGATAAATACAGTATATATATTTTTTCACCATATTTTTTCCACTCTTATTGTAGTACTCTCCATATATATATGATATTTTGGTCTTGTATATTCCTCAGTTTTGCTTGATCTATGCAAGTTTTATTTATTTGCAGTATTTAGCAATTTCTTGGTTTATATGCGATTTTATCTGTGATTTATGCAAGTTTTTTGCAGTATTTAGCATTTTCTTGCTTTATATGTGATCTATGGTAACATTGTTCACATTATATGGGCACTAATTTGCACTTTTTGTAAGTTGTGCCCAACAACTTTCTTCATATATTTTAACACTGCACTTTTTTCTACACATTTATTTTATACCTTATATCTGGGTTATAGTGTTCAGCTGCTGCATGCTGTTTTTTACCAAGCACGGATATTACCTTCTTTTTTAACCTGCTGGGTAATGTCCAAGCTCCTTTCCAGATTGCTGATGCTGAGCAGTGTTGCCACCTGATTCTCTACATGCAGGATCTGGGCTTCCGGAGAAACAACTCTCTCACATCTCGCACAGCAGTATTCGCCGTAAAATGGCTCTTCAAGGAACGCATACATGGAGTAGGATGTGCACTGGATAGCATCACCAATCCTGTTGGACATTTTACCCGCTACTCTAATGGGCATAATAAAGGAAGAGTTGCTATTGGTATCGTATTGTATGGGTAAGCCAATACTTGCTGACAAGGAAGACTTAATGAACTACCACAGCACTCCACAACACTGTGGTAGTTTATTGAGAATTACAAGCCGATAGCCGCTAAGGATGTTGGGGCTTGTAGTATATTCAGACACACAGAGTAGTGTGTATAGATGACGCAGCTGTGTAGGTGGAGCCCCACATGCCTGCGCTGTTTTTAAACAGTCACAGCTAGTACGGGGAACTTCTCCTCGTACTACTGCCACAGGGAGGGGGGCAGTGGGTGGCAGCTGCAGCACTGGCAACATGCTACATGTTCTCAAAGGTGAACTTACCCTTTAAGAGCAGAAACAGGTATGAATCTTCAACAAAATTAAAATCCTTTCAATGTATATTGATCAACCAAAACAAATTATTTTTTTCTCAACAAAACTGTAGTTATTTATTAGATTTCCAATTCCTAGATACTTACTGTATGCAAAAAATAAACACACCAATTTGCTATAAATTTCTAAATGCTAATATACAGTGGGGACAGAAAGTATTCAGACCCCCTTAAATTTTTCACTCTTGTTATATTGCAGCCATTTGCTAAAATCATTTAAGTTCATTTTTTTTTTTTTGTCATTAATGTACACACAGCACCCCATATTGACAGAAAAACACAGGATTGTTGACATTTTTACAGATTTATTAAAAAAGAAAAACTGAAATATTACATGGTCCTAAGTATTCAGACCCTTTGCTGTGACACTCATGTATTTAACTAGGTGCTGTCCATTTCTTCTGCTCATCCTTGAGATGGTTCTACACCTTCATTTGAGTCCAGCTGTGTTTGATTATACTGATTTGACTTGATTAGGAAAGCCACACAACTGTCTATATAAGACCTTACAGCTCACAGTGCATGTCAGAGCAAATGAGAATCATGAGGTCAAAGGAACTGCCTGAAGAGCTCAGAGACAGAATTGTGGCAAGGCACAGATCTGGCCAAGGTTACAAAAAAATTTCTGCTGCACTTATGGTTCCTAAGAGCACAGTGGCCTCCATAATCCTTAAATGGAAGACGTTTGGGACGACCAGAACCCTTCCTAGAGCTGGCCATCCGGCCAAACTGAGCTATCGGGGGAGAAGAGCCTTGGTGAGAGAGGTAAAGAAGAACCCAAAGATCACTGTGGCTGAGCTCCAGGAATGCAGTCGGGAGATGGAAGAAAGTTGTAGAAAGTCAAGCATCACTGCAGCCCTCCACCAATCGGGGCTTTATGGCAGAGTGGCCCGACAGAAGCCTCTCCTCAGTGCAAGACACATGAAAGCCCACATGGAGTTTGCTAAAAAACATCTGAAGGACTCCAAGATGGTGAGAAATAAGATTCTTTGGTCTGATGAGACCAAGATAGAACTTTTTGGCCTTAATTCTAAGTGGTATGTGTGGAGAAAACCAGGCACTGCTCATCACCTGTCCAATACAGTCTCAACAGTGAAGCATGGTGGTGGCAGCATCATGCTGTGGGGGTGTTTTTTAGCTGCAGGGACAGGACGACTGGTTGCAATAGAGGGAAAGATGAATGCGGCCAAGTACAGGGATATCCTGGATGAAAACCTTCTCCAGAGTGCTCAGGACCTCAGGCTGGGCCGAAGGTTTACCTTCCGACAAGACAATGAATCTAAGCACACAGATAAAATAATGAAGGAGTGGCTTCACAACAACTTTGTGACTGTTCTTGAATGGCCCAGCCAGAGCCCTGACTTAAACCCAATTGAGCATCTCTGGAGAGACCAAAAAATGACTGTCCACCAATGTTTACCATCCAGCCTGACAGAACTGGAGAGGATCTGCAAGGAGGAATGGCAGAGGATCCCCAAATCCAGGTGTGAAAAACTTGTTGCTTCTTTCCCAAAAAGACTCATGGCTGTATTAGATCAAAAGGGTGCTTCTACTAAATACTGAGCAAAGGGTCTGAATACTTAGGACCATATGATATTTCAGTTTTTCTTTTTTAATAAATCTGCAAAAATGTCAACAATGCTGTGTTTTTCTGTCAATATGGGGTGCTGTGTGTACATTAATGAGGGAAAAAAATGAACTTAAATGCTTTTAGCAAATGGCTGCAATATAACAAAGAGTGAAAAATGTAAAGAGCTCTGAATACTTTCCGTCCCCACTGTATATACAGTAGAGAGAGATTCATGAATGTAATCTTTTTTGTCTTGGACCACTATACCACCCTCTTGTCTTGATGATGATAGTGTCATTGCTAGTAAATTTCTCCAAGGCCTGATGATCCTGTGGAGTAAGGTTAGACATTTTTTTATGAGTCAGCAGTAGACCCTTATCCGAGCACATAACCTGGCAGGCCGCAGGAAAAGAGGGGGGGACGAGAGAGTGCCCCCCCTCCTGAACCGTACCAGGCCACATGCCCTCAACATTGGGAGGGTGCTTTGAGGGTCCCCTCAAAGCACCTTGTCCCCATGTTGATGAGGACAAGGGCCTCATCCCCACAACCCTTGCCCGGTGGTTGTGGGGGTCTGTGGGCAGGGGGCTTATCGGAATTTGGAAGCCCACTTTAACAAGGGGACCCCCAGATCCCATCCCCCCCTGTGTGAAATGGTAAGGGGGTACTTACCATTTCACAAAAAAAGTGTCAAAAATATTAAAAATGACAAGAGACAGTTTTGGACAATTCCTTTATTTAAATGCTTCTTCTTTCTTCTATCTTCTATCTTCTTTCTTCTATCTTCTAACTTCCTTCGGTTTCTTCCTTCATCTTCTTCTTCTTCCTCCGATCCTCTTCTTCTTGCTCCGGTGTTCTTGTCCAGCATCTTCCTCCGCAGCGTCTTCTTCCCTTCTTCGTGCTCGGGCCGCTCCGCATCCATGATGGGAGGCTCCCGCTGTGTGACGCTTCTTGTCTTCTGACGGTTCTTAAATAACGGAGGATGGGGCCATCCAGTGACCCCTCCCCCTCTGAGGCTTTCCCCGTGACATCAGAGGGGGCGGACAGGGAAGTCCCTGTGCATCGGGGGGGTGGGGTCACCGGGTGGCCCTCCGTTATTTAAGAAGCGTCAGAAGACGAGAAGCGTCACACAGCGGGAGCCTCCCATCATGGATGCGGAGCGGCCCGAGCACGAAGAAGGGAAGAAGACGCCACGGAGGAAGATGCTGGACGAGAACACCGGAGCAAGAAGCAGAAGATCGGAGGAAGGAGAAGATGGAGGAAGAAACCGAAGGAAGATAGAAGATAGAAGAAAGAAGATAGAAGAAAGAAGATAGAAGAAAGAAGAAGCATTTAAATAAAGGTATTGTCAAAAACTGTCTCTTGTCATTTTTACCATTCTTGACACTTATTTTGTGAAATGGTAGGGTACCCCCTTACCATTTCAGACAGGGGGAGCGGGATCTGGGGGTCCCCTTGTTAAAGGGGGCTTCCAGATTCCAATAAAGCCCTGGCTGCAGATCCCCACAATCACTGGGCAAGGGTTGTGGGGATGAGGCCCTTGTCCTCATCAACATGGGGACAAGGTGCTTTGGGGGCGACCCCCCAAAGCACCCTCCCAATGTTGAGGGCATGTGGTCTGGTACGGTTCAGGAGGGGGGCGCTCTCTCATCCCTCCTCTTTTCCTGTGGCCTGCCAGGTTGCGCGCTCGGATAAGGGTCTGGTATGGATTTTTGGGGGGGACCCCACGCCATTTTTTTTAACAAATGTTAGAGCGGGGTTCCCCCTAAACTCCATATCAGACCTGAAGGGTCTGGTATGGATTTTGAGGGGGACCCCCACACTTTTTTTTTTTGGTGCGGGGTTCCCCTTAATATCCATACCAGACCTGAAGGGCCTGGTATGGAATTTAGGGGGACCCCCACGCCATTTTTTTTTTTTTAATTCTGGTTCGGGGTTCCCCTGTGGGGAAATCCCATGCCGTTTTTATCAATGAACTTTCCAAAATGGGGTCATTTGGGGGGTTTTTTTGCCACCTGGACATTCCATGACTTCCGAAACTGTGATAGGCAGTAAAGAGTGAAATCAAAAATTTACCCCCTTAGAAAGCCTGAAGGCGGTGCTTGGTTTTCGGGGTCCCGTGCGCGGCTGGGCTCCCAAAAAGTCCCACACATGTGGTATCCCCGTACTCAGGAGAAGCAACAGAATGTATTTTGGGGTGTAATTTCACATATTCCCATGGCATGTTTGAGCAATATATCATTTAGTCACAACTTTGTGCAAAAAAAAAAAAAAAAAAAAAAGAAATTGTCTCTTTCCCGCAACTTGTGTCACAATATAAAATATTCCATGGACTCGACATGCCTCTCAGCAAATAGCTTGGGGTGTCTACTTTCCAAAATGGGGTCATTTGGGGGGGTTTTGAACTGTCCTGGCATTTTATGCACAACATTTAGAAGCTTATGTCACACATCACCCACTCTTCTAACCACTTGAAGACAAAGCCCTTTCTGACACTTTTTGATTACATGAAAAAATTATTTTTTTTTGCAAGAAAATTACTTTGAACCCCCAAACATTATATATTTTTTTAAAGCAAATGCCCTACAGATTTAAATGGTGGGTGTTTCATTTTTTTTTTTCAAACAGTATTTGCGCAGCGATTTTTCAAACGCATTTTTTGGGGAAAAAACACACTTTTTTAAAATTTTAATGCACTAAAACACACTATATTGCCCAAATGTTTGATGAAATAAAAAAGATGATCTTAGGCCGAGTACATGAATACCAAACATGACATGCTTTAAAATTGCGCACAAACGTGCAGTAGCGACAAACTAAATACATGTTTAAAAGCCTTTACAGGTTACCACTTTAGATCTACAGAGGAGGTCTACTGCTAAAATTACTGCCCTCGATCTGACCTTCGCGGTGATACCTCACATGCATGGTGCAATTGCTGTTTACATTTGACGCCAGACCGACGCTTGCGTTCGCCTTAGCGCGAGAGCAGGGGGGACAGGGGTGCTTTTTTTTTTTTTTTTTTTTTCTTTATTTTTTTTTGCTTTTTTATCTTATTTTTAAACTGTTCCTTTCATTTTTTTTTTTAAATCATTTTTATTGTTATCTCAGGGAATGTAAATATCCCCTATGATAGCAATAGGTAGTGACAGGTACTCTTTTTTGAAAAAATTGGGGTCTATTAGACCCTAGATTTCTCCTCTGCCCTCAAAGCATCTGACCACACCAAGATCGGTGTGATAAAATGCTTTCCCAATTTCCCAATGGCACTGTTTACATCTGGCGAAATCTAAGTCATAAAATGCTCGTAGCTTCCGGTTTCTTAGGCCATAGAGATGTTTGGAGCCACTCTGGTCTCTGATCAGCTCTATGGTCAGCTGGCTGAATCACCGGCTGCATTCTCATTCCCTGTTGAGACAGGAGAGCCAGAGAAAAACACGGAAGACGGTGGGGGGCATTCCCTCCCACTGCTTGTAAAAGCAGTCTAGAGGCTAATTAGCTGCTAGGATTGCTTTTACATGAAAGCCGACCGCTGGCTGAAAAGAATGATACCAAGATGATACCTAAACCTGCAGGCATCATTCTGGTATAACCACTCAAAGTCGTGAATGGTGTACCTGAAGACCAAAAAATGGTTAACAATAAAGCACAGTAAACGGTAAAGTATAAAAAATCGCATACCTGAAAAGCAAACATGATAAAACATAATAACAATAAAACATTGCAGAATAGAATACAGTAAAAAAGAGCAGAACAATAGAGAGAATAGAGAGAGAGAGAGAACAATAAAACGACAACTATTATTTTTTATTTTATATTTTTGTTTGTGGTTTTTTTTTGTTTTTTTTTTTACACTTTTTTTTGTAACTGTAACCGGTTCCAGGTTCGGGTCTCTCAAAATGCGATGGCATCTTGGGAGACCCTGTGAAAGTGTGCCAAGTCTGTGCAATGCTGTACCCTACGCTAATACTCAACTAGTGAATGGTAGCGTTCAAAACATTCACCAATGCAAAGACCAGGATTGTTAGGACAGGAGGGACAATAATAGCGGGTGTCACGCCTATATCCACGCTTGCTGCAGACACAACATCTTTTTTGGGAGGGTTCGTTGGGTAGGGGTACTCGGGAGGACATAAAGAAAATGCTTCTCATGCAGCTGACTGCATTTGGTTGGGGATGTGAATGGGGGAATTACGGGCTCTGCAGAAGTGGTGGGTTCCCAATTATTAGGATTGGCGAATGCAGCAGGAAGGGCACTATGGGCACGACGGGCCTGTGTTTGTCTTCTTGGTGGCAGCGGGACACTACTTGTGCTTGCCACCTCACCAGCTTGAACTGCACTTATGGGACTCGCCACGTCACCAAGTGTTACTGCAGTGCTGGTTTGACCACGACCGGGGTGTACTAGGCTGCTGGCACTTGCCAGTTCACCAAAACGCTACCAAAAAATCTGTTAGCGATCGCAGGGATCAGGCCTGACTCTGCGAACGCTGCAGTTATGCGTTTAGTGTTTTGTAAGTGACAGTGATCGATCGATACTGCACTTGGGTGGGCTGGGCCGGGCCAGGCGGAGGGGCAAAACGCAGGTGCTAGCAGGTATCTGGGCTGATCCTGCTAACACTGCGTTTTTGGGAACCCTAAACTGCTGGGGACGCCATTATAGATCTGATCGGATCAGATATTGATGCGTTCAGATACTATACCACTAAGGGAGGCGTATGCTGCGTGCGTGGGTGTTAGCGGTACTGGCGCTAACCTGATGCTGCCTGGGGCTGGTGCTTGCCAGTTCATCAAAACGCTACCAAAAAAACTGTTAGCGATCGCAGGGATCAGGCCTGACTCTGCGAACGCTGCAGTTATGCGTTTAGTGTTTTGTAAGTGACAGTGATCGATCAATACTGCACTTGGGTGGGCTGGGCCGGGCGGAGGGGCAAAACACAGGTGCTAGTAGGTATCTGGGCTGATCCCGCTAACACTGCGTTTTTGGGAACCCTAAACTGCTGGGGACGCTAGTATAGATCTGATCAGATCAGATATTGATCTGTTCAGATACTATACCACTAAGGGAGGTGTACGGTGCGTGCGTGGGTGTTAGCGGTACTGGCGCTAATCTGACGCTGCCTGGGGCTGGTGCTTGCCAGTTCATCAAAACGCTACCAAAAAAACTGTTAGCGATCGCAGGGATCAGGCCTGACTCTGAGAACGCTGCAGTTATGCGTTTAGTGTTTTGTAAGTGACAGTGATCGATCGATACTGCACTTGGGTGGGCTGGGCTGGGCCGGGCGGAGGGGCAAAACGCAGGTGCTAGCAGGTATCTGGGCTGATCCCGCTAACACTGCGTTTTTGGGAACCCTAAACTGCTGGGGACGCTAGTATAGATCTGATCAGATCAGATATTGATCTGTTCAGATACTATACCACTAAGGGAGGTGTACGGTGCGTGCGTGGGTGTTAGCGGTACTGGCGCTAATCTGACGCTGCCTGGGGCTGGTGCTTGCCAGTTCATCAAAACGCTACCAAAAAAACTGTTAGCGATCGCAGGGATCAGGCCTGACTCTGAGAACGCTGCAGTTATGCGTTTAGTGTTTTGTAAGTGACAGTGATCGATCGATACTGCACTTGGGTGGGCTGGGCTGGGCCGGGCGGAGGGGCAAAACGCAGGTGCTAGCAGGTATCTGGGCTGATCCCGCTAACACTGCGTTTTTGGGAACCCTAAACTGCTGGGGACGCTAGTATAGATCTGATCAGATCAGATATTGATCTGTTCAGATACTATACCACTAAGGGAGGTGTACGGTGCGTGCGTGGGTGTTAGCGGTACTGGCGCTAATCTGACGCTGCCTGGGGCTGGTGCTTGCCAGTTCATCAAAACGCTACCAAAAAAACTGTTAGCGATCGCAGGGATCAGGCCTGACTCTGTGAACGCTGCAGTTATGCGTTTAGTGTTTTGTAAGTGACAGTGATCGATCGATACTGCACTTGGGTGGGCTGGGCTGGGCGGGGCGGAGGGGCAAAACGCAGGTGCTAGCAGGTATCTGGGCTGATCCCGCTAACACTGCGTTTTTGGGAACCCTAAACTGCTGGGGACGCTAGTATAGATCTGATCAGATCAGATATTGATCCGTTCAGATACTATACCACTAAGGGAGGCGTATGCTGCGTGCGTGGGTGTTAGCAGTACTGGCGCTAATCTGACGCTGCCTGGGGCGACGCATATCACCGCCGGGCGATCAGGGGGTTAAACCTTTATTCGGTAATAAATGGCGGGTGCCCTGACACTATAAAAAATAAACGAACTAACCAGCGTCACCCATAACAGTTATATGGTGATCAGTGGTGAAAGGGTTAACTAGGGGGCAATCAAGGGGTTAAAACATTTATTAGGTAGTATATGGGGGCCCCTGTCGCTATAAAATGCTGACGGCGAACCTAAATATTTACGTCCCTAACTAGCGTCACCAGCGACACTAATACAGCGATCAGAAAAATGATCGCTTAGCGACACTGGTGACGGGGGGTGATCAAGGGGTTAAAACTTTATTAGGGGGGGTTAGGGGGTATCCTAGACCTACAGGGGGCTAATACTCACTGCCCTACTACTTCTAACTGTCACAAACTGACACCATGCAGTAATCAGAAAAAAAAAAAAAAAAAAAACACTGCTTGGTGTCAGTTTGACAGGGGGGGGAGGGGTGATTGGGGGGGATCGGGGGGGGCGATCGGGGGGGGATCGGGGGTGTAAAGTATGCCTGGCATGTTCTACTGTGTGTGTGTGTATGTTTTGTGCACTCACATGTCTTCTCTCATCGGGGCCGGAACGGAAACTGCCGAGCCGAGGAGAGATGACATCACATCCTCTGCCTCTGTGTACTATACAGAGGCAGAGGATGTTTCTCATTGGCTGGGAGCGATCGCGAGGGGGGGGCGACGATCGGATGGCCTCCCCCTCATCACGGAACGCTCCCAGACAAAAGCCGACCGCCGCTGGCACCGGGGGGGGTCCGATAGGACCCCCCGCCCGCGGGAAGGCAATCACGTACCAGGTACGTGATTTTGCCTGCCCGTGCCGCTCTGTTCACGTATATATGCGTGAGGCGGTCGGCAAGTGGTTAAACATTATTAAAATCACTGCTCCCGAAAAAAAGGTTGTTTTTAAAACTTTTTTTGCATGGATCCATGTCCCCTGGGGCAGGACCCAGGTCCCCAAACACTTTTTATGACAATACCATGCATATAAGCCTTTAAAATTAGCACTTTTGATTTCTCCCATAGACTTTTAACCACTTGACCACTGGGCACTTAAACCCCCTTCCTAACCAGACCAATTTTCAGCTTTTGGTGCTCTCACATTTTGAATGACAATTACTCAGTCATGCAACACTGTACCCATATGAAATTTTTGTCCTTTTTTTCACACAAATAGAGCTTTATTTTGGTGGTATTTAATCACCACTGGGTTCTTTATTTTTTGCGCTATAAAAGAAAAAAGACCGAAAATTCTGTAAAAAAATAAATTTTTCTTCATTTCTGTTATAAAATTTTGCAAATTAGTAATTTTTCTTCATATATTTTGGCCAAAATTTATACCGCTACATATCTTTGGTAAAAATAACCCAAATCGGTGGATATTATTTGGTCTTTGTGAAAGTTATAGAGTCCAAAAGCTATGGTGCGAATATCTGAAAATTGATCACACCTGAAGTACTGACGGCCTATCTAATTTCTTGAGACCCTAACATGCCAGAAAAGTACAAATACCCCCCAAATGACCCCTTTTTGGAAAGAAGACATTCCAAGGTATTTAGAAAGATGCATGGTGAGTTTTTTGAAGTTGTCATTTTTTCCCACAATTCTTTGCAAATCAAGTTTTTTTTTTTTTTACTTTTTTTTTTTTCACAAAATTGTCATATTAGCAGGTTATTTCTTACACTCCACATATGCATACCACAAATTGCACCCCAAAACACATTCTGCTATTACTCCCGAGTACGACGATACCACATGTGTGAGACTTTTACACAGCGTGGCCACATACAGAGGCCCAACATGCAGGGGAGCACCTTCAGGCATTCTGGAGTGCCCAGGCCAATTCTGACATTTCTCTCCTACATGTAAAAATCATCATTTATTAGCTAGAAAATTACATAGAACCCCAAAACATTATATATGTTTTTTTTAGCAAAGACCCTAGAGAATACAATGGCGGTCGTTGCAACTTTTTATCTCACACGGTATTTGCGCAGCAATTTTTTTAACGCTTTTTTTTGGAAAAAAAAAACTGTTTTGTGCTTTACAAAAACCAAAACAGTAAAATTAGCCCAATGTTTTTGCATAATGTGAAAGATGAAGTTACGCCGAGTAAATAGATACCCAACATGTCACCTTTCAAAATTGCACGCGCTTGTGGAATGGCGCCAAACTTTGCTACTCAAAAATCCCCATAGGCGACGCTTTAAAATTTTTTACTGGTTACATGTTTTGAGTTACAGAGGAGGTCTAGGGCCAAAATTTTTGCGCTCGCTCTACCGATCGCAGTGATACCTCACATGTGTGGTTTGAACACCGTTTTTATATGTGGGCGGGACTTACATATGCGTTCGCTTCTGCATGCAAGCACACAGGGACAGGGGTGCTTTAAAATTTTTATTTTTTTTTTATTGTTCATTTTACTTTATTTATTTTTGTTTGATGCTTTTTTACAAAAAAAAAAATTTTGACCACTTTTATTTCTCTTACAAGGAATGTAAACATCCCTTGTAATTGGAATATGGCATGACAGGTCCTCTTTACAATGAGATATGGGGTCAATAAGACCCCACATCTCACCTCTAGGCTGGGAAGCCTGAAATAAAAAAAAAAAAAAAAAAAAACGATCCTGGCTTCGATCGTAGCGGTGAGTCGGTAGAAGCAGCGGAGTGCGGCGGGAGGGGGGACATCCCCTCTCGCCTCCCGTAAGGACGATCAAGCAGTGGAACAGCCGCTATGATCGTTCTTATGGTGTAGGGAATCGCCGGCTGAAAAAGCTGATATCTGAATGATGCCTGTAGCTGCAGGCTTTATTCAGATATCCTCGCACAAAGTCAAGGACGTTGTATGACAGTCGGCGGGCGGGAAGTGGTTAAAACGTATTTTTTTTTTTAACACAAAGTTGTCCATTTATACAATATTTCTAACACATAGCATGTACATACCAAAAATGACACCCCAAAATAGATTCTCCTGCTCCTCCTGAGTACGGCGATACCATATGTGTGAGACTTCCACAGCCTGGCCACATACAGAGGCCGAGTACAGCCGAGCGTGGCTCAGCATGGCAGGGTATGGCTGGGTATGGCGGGGTATTGCAGAGTATGGCGGGGTATTGCAGAGTATGGGGGGTATTGCAGAGTATGGGGGGTATTGCAGAGTACGACGGGGTATTGCAGAGTACTGCAGGGTATTGCGGGGTATTGCGGGGTATTGCAGAGTATTGCGGGGTATTGCAGAGTATTGCGGGGTATTGCAGAGTATTGCAGAGTATTGCGGGGTACTGCAGTGTACTGCAGGGTATTGCAGAGTACTGCGGGGTATTGCAGAGTACTGCGGGGTATTGCAGAGTATTGCAGAGTATTGCGGGGTATTGCAGAGTACTGCGGGGTATTGCAGAGTATTGCGGGGTATTGCAGAGTATTGTGGGGTATTGCAGAGTATTGTGGGGTATTGCAGAGTATTGTGGGGTATTGCAGAGTAATGTGGGGGTATTGCAGAGCAATGTGGGGGTATTGCAGAGTAATGTGGGGGTATTGCAGAGTAATATTGGGGTATTGCAGAGTAAGGTGGGGGTATTGCAGAGTAATATTGGGGTATTGCAGAGTAAGGTGGGGCATAGCAGAGTATTGCAGAGTAGTGGGGATGGCTGAGCATGGATGGATGGATGGCTGGATGTCTCTGTGCAGCGCTGTGGGCACTACACATCCAGCCCACAGCGCTGCAGCCATCCATCCATCTCCCTCTCCTCCACAGTGTATCGATCGGTACACAGGAGGGGAGGAGAGGAACCGGCGTCATCAGACGCCGCCGGTCTGTTTACATGTGATTGCGCCGTCATTTGACGGCGCGATCACATGGTAAATGGCCGCGATCAGAGGCCATTTACCGGGATCCGTGATGCGCCGGGTCCTGAGGACCCGGCGGTCACGGATGTGTTCGGGTGCGCGCCCCAGGGGGCGCGCGAGAGGGGAATTCTGAGAGGACGTCATATGACGTCCTCCCAGAGTTAAGCAACCACCCTGCAGCCGTCATTCGGCTATGGGCCGGTTGTTAAGTGGTTAAAGGGTGTTCCGTGGCTTTTGAATTTGCCGCGAACACCCCTAATTGTTTGCTGTTCGGCGAACTTGCAAACAGCCGATGTTCGAGTCGAACATGAGTTTGACTCGAACTCGAAGCTCATCCCTACTGTTGGCATATAGTTCTTCTGAGTGGGCGAGTGGTAGATCTGTGTCATCTAAAGAGTATATATCACGAGAAGAAGAGTCTAAACTATCAGTGTCTGAAGACTGGTGGTTTTTGGAGGCTTGGATGTTATAGAATCTCTTAACAGTAAGGTCTCTGATAAATTTATAAAGATCCTTGAACAGGACAAAGGGGTTGGGCTGGGTGGTAGGAGCAAACCTCTGCTAAGTAAGGAAATGTCATAGGGAGAAAGTGCGGTATTAGAGAGTTTCTGCATTTTTCTTTTCTTACTACCTTGCCCCCCCCCCCCCCGTCCTCTTTTCCGTATTTTCTTTTTGAGAGGCTCCGCGGGGGGCCTTCCACTAAAAAATCATCATTAATATGCAGGGAAGAAGCATTGGAACTAGGGTTGGTACCACATTGAGGGTCTAGTTGTTGTGGGTTGGTGGAGGGCTGTATGTCCATATGGAGCAGTAATTGGTTTGCAGGGCCAAAATTGAATATAGAAGAGAGCCCATTGGGTTCAGGTTCGGGGTCGGAGTGACATTGGTGATCAAGATCAGGAGCTGGTTGTGCTGGGGGATTATTTAATGCATTGTGGTTGGGTAGAATTCCCCTTGGGGTAGGCTCTGAGTAAACAGTTCTGGATGTTTTCTTGGGGCGTTGGGGTTTGGGGGAAGGTGGAATATGGGATGGTGAATGCCTACCATATGGACGACAAGACAGAATGGGAATGGGATTTACTTCTTGGGCAGGACATTTGTTTTTTTTCAGCAAAACACCTTGTTGAAATTGAAATCATCAAGATCCCTTTTGAATTTTCCCAATTTATTGACTTTGTGTTGACTTTATTTCTCCTAGTATTCTTTTTAAATGTGATCAGCCAGGTGTTGGGTAGGTGGATAGGATCACAGATGCTCTTACATAAGACCGTGATTGAAAAAAAGGGTAAAAAACAGCACCAAAGATAATAGATGGGAACTGGGGTGCAAGGATTCAGTGGAACTACAGATCGCAGCCACCCTAATTTTTTGGAAACCAAAAAAGCAATAGAAAAAGGGAAAGAAAAGTAGCACTGATCTAAAAAATCCTTATATATACACCCTCTATATTAATAAATTAATTAATAATAATCCTTATGGTGTAGTGACTACCCTAAAATGAATTAAGTGCAAAAAATATACAGTACAGTGCAAAAGTGCTCACAATCAATAAAAATATGTGATGTACACAATACATTTCATAAGAAGACATATATAAAAAAATAGTCCATGAATTGCACTGATCCAAAAATTATAATCATCCAAAAAATTGCAAGTGATAATAAAAGTTCATCAAAGCAGCGACTGCATCTTTAAGCACTCAATGGTTTGATCCACATCACTTTTTGGGCTGCAAGCTGTCCTCTCCAAAAAAAAAACTGATGGAACCCATTATTATAAGGAGGCAGATTAAATGAAGGAAACTAAGGAAAGTGGATATTGACATTAAAATTAAGGGAGATCATGGCACCTTTAGCAGAGACATAATGAATATAGAGAAAAATCCAAACGCGTGCAAGATTACATTACTGAAGTAGATAGGGAAACCAAAAATAAAAAAAATTAAAGAGCACCAAAGAGATATTGAGGATTATAAAAACAACAACATTTATAAATGGCAGGAAGACATACCATTAGAAGAATGTGAGTCTATAGAGTCCACTCCAGAGAAGAGTACAAAAAATCATGGTAAAAATGAAGATAGACAATCAATTGATAATAAAAAAAGACACCCCACAGAAAAATAATGGTCCTAGAGTACAATTTCAGAAGGCTGTAAAAGGTCAAAAAACTCCTGATAAAATCCCCCAGAGTCAGCTACAACATAATTATGACCAACCCCAGGGTGGCACCCATTGGAGACCCCCAAGAGGTGCTTTAAACTACAGGGCCCCCGCCACCCCTGGAGAGGATGGCATCAAAGGGGGTAAATTCTACAACAGGGGACACCAACCAACCAATCAATACAGGGAGGGTGGAATCACCCACATGAATACAGGACCCAGGAGAGAGAACCTGTAGATTATGGAACAAAGACCAGGAACCCATGAGAATAGAAAGAAGAAAAGAAGAGGAGTTAGAGGAGGAAGCATAAAGAAAAAGCAAAAGAGACGATTAAGGACAGGTATTTTTAATCTTAGCAGTGTTGTTTTTTTTTGGTGGCCCGTACGGGGAGCAGTGTTGTTTTAACTGAAGCCGAACTCAAAGTTTTAGATCTAGGAATGAATTTCATATAACATGTCAATATGGAGAAATGTAATACTTATATCGATTTACAAAAGTTTATAAGAAAATTAAATATTAAAAAAAAAATTAATTAAATAAAGAGAATTTGAATGCACAAAAAAATCCAAGTACGGAATATCAACACAGTGGTCTAAGAAACGCTTCGGTTTTTAATCCGAACAACAAAAACAATGAATTCTTGGAGGTGTATAGGGTTATGGTTGAAAATGACATAAAGGAAATAAAAATTAAAGATAAGTCCAAATCTCCCAGAGATATCGAGGAGGGATTAGAAATTTGTAAAAGAGGAAGAATATCGTGATAAGAGCAGCCAACAAAGGGGGAGCCATTGTCATCCTCATTAAAAAAAACTATGAAGGAGAAATGATAAGATTACTTTCAGTTAAGGAGAAATATAAAAAGTTGGCAGGGAATCCCACAAGGAAACTGAGGTGCCAACTCCAGAAAATTAGAGAGAAGGGAAGAAAGGTAGGTATCCTCACTGACAAGGAAGCAAAATATTTAGTCCCATAAGCTCCTCGTATTCTAACAATATACTATCTGCCAAAAATTCATAAAAATACTGAAAAGCCACCAGGCAGACCAATTGTCAGTGGGATCGACTCAATCTTCTCCAGAGTTGGGGAATACATTGATCATTTTTTTTACAGGACATTGTTATTAAAAATGAGTCATATCTCAAGGATAGTAGTGAATTGATAAAAATATTCAATTCTAACACATGTAAAGATGAGGGACATCTGGTTACAGTGGGTGTAAATTCACTGTACACCAGCATTAACCAAAAAGATGCGTTATTAGCAGTAACATGGGCTCCTGGAAGAAAACACTAATCTAAAAAAGAAACACAGAAAATGTGTCCTTAAACTATTGGAGTTTGCCATGACAAACAATTATTTTTGGTGTAGTGGCAGCTTCTTCCAACAATTGAAGGGAGTTGCCATGGGAGCACAATATGCTGCCAGTGTGGCAAATCTAGTTTTGGCCAAGTGGGAAAAAGAAAACATAATATCATCGATGGCCAAAGATGGCACAATACAAACGTTACATTGATTATATCCTACTAATATGGGAAGGCCCACAGGAAGGTTTGAGAGATTTTTTGGAACGGTTAAATCTCAATGATTATGGTCTGGGCTTCACTGGTGAATGGAGCTTGGACCAAAAAAATTTGTTGGAACTTGTGCTTTTTAAGATGGAAGGAAAAATAAACATGAAAACATATTTCAAAGAAACAGATCAAAACAGTTACATACCCACAATGAGTTGCCGTCACAAAAAAATGGGTATATAACACTCCTAGTAGCCAATTCACTAGAATTCATAGAAATTGTGTGTTGGATTCAGATTCTGTACAGTATATATACCAGACAAACAAACTAATAGAAAGATTTCAGGATAATGGTTACAATCATTTTTAATTAATGAAAGAGATAGGATTTTTGCCAGAGACAGATGTGAATTTTTACATACAAAGAAACAAAAATCACAGAAAGATCTGGGATTCAATTTCATCGCCGATTTTAATAAACAGTTCAAAGATATTGAGAAAATCAAAAAAAATCATTCAATATCATTGACCCCCCCAAAAAAGTAAAAATGTTTGGTAACTTAGAAGGCTTCTTCACATGTAATAAATGTTAGGCTTGCAAAGGAACAAAGAAAGGAGGAAGAAAAAAGTCAGAATTTTTGTCCCTGAAAATCACAAACTAAAGTCGTTGATTACCTGTGATTCTACCCACGTAGTTGTCATGTACCAGGTGTGACCAGAACTGTGTGGTTATCTACAGAGGAACACCAAACACATGTAAGTGAAAATATAAATGATTTATTAAAGTAAGTGAAAAATATAAGTACAACCACCTCCAATATGACACAGTGCAATAACCAACCAACAGACAGAGACCCACAAATAACAACAGACAGATAAGTACAATAAATGGGAAATACCAGGATCATAAACAATAGCCAGGCCAGGGTCATACACAGCAGATGGACAGGGGATGTTCCAGAAACATAAACGTAAGCCAGGCCAAGGTCATACACAGGGAGATCAGCATATGGGGTAAGGAACACGGGACAGGGAAAGGATGGAGCAGACTGCAGGACAGGGATGCAAGGTGACAGGATAGGGATCAGGACAGGGAGAAAGGATCAGATACACGGGTCACAGGTTCAGGGCACAGGTTCAGAGCACAGGAACAGGTTCAGAATCAGGATCAGATCACAAGCTAGCAGGTCAGGATGCAAGAATGAAACCAAGGCAAGCATGTGAGTCTCTAGACATTTCAAATGAAAACACAATAAAGATCCTAGCAAGCTCCTTTTCTATCGGATTGACAGGATCATGGGACACTGGAAAGGTTCGGATATGACGAAAGAAGTATCTAGGAGAGAAACACAGTGGGTGTATAGGCTGGGATCTTTGCATCCACAAGGATTGAATATTAACATAGATCTCAACTGTTTTTTGACTAGAATTTGAGTCTATGTGGTTGACCAATTCTCACTGTTCTTGAAATATACCCTTCTCTATGGAGTAAAAATAATTGACATTTACAGATAGTCTTTGGATACCCTTCATAGTGTAACCATTGTTGGAGTAAAATATTTAATATCATCAATATTAGTTGTTTTAAAAATAATTTTTTCTTCATATATCAAATGATGTTACACGATGGATCACATAATTTACTTTATAAGCAGAGTTACCTAATAGGATAGAGTTAATATCAATTGTGATCTTTGTTTATAGAAAATTAGAAGATTCCAGCTTGTTATATGATAGTGATAATAGTGTGTGACAATGTACTTTACACACCTGTTAGGACAACACTGCAGTTTTTTAGAAAAGTTAAAACAATATCCGCAGGTTTAATTGTTTCAAGGGCTTTTTCGCCCACACATAAAATGGCGTGAAGACATCAGATGTTTTGCAGCTCTGGGAAGACATCTTATGATGAAACACGTAGGGTGGGGCATAGACTGTGACATAAACACGCAAACTTGGACCGTACTTGCAGCTCACGTTTGATCACATCAGCCGGAGACGATTTGGAACATATAGATGCTTTTATTCCCTAGTGTCGGGTATGACACTTATAAAATGTGAGTAAAATACTTTAGCATTTGTTTTTAAAAAAATCTTTTAAACAATATCACACTATTGAAGCCTCCTTCTTCCATCTTATATATAAGTGGGTCATGGACATGGGATTTGGAGAGGACAGCTTGCAGCCTAAACAGTGATGTGGATCAAAGCATTGAGTGCTTACAGGCACAGTTGCTGGTTTATAATTTTACCAGCCATTTCATCTGGTGAGTTTGTTTAGTATAACCGTTGGAGGATCACCCTGGGTGGCATGTTTATACACTTGAGCGACATTTAAGGAATCACTCATTTCACCATTTTTCCGCATTGATGAACTTTTATTATCACTTGCAATTTTTTGGCTGATTATAATTTTTGGATCACTACAATTCATGGACTATTTTTTTATATATGTCTTCTTATGAAATGTATTGTATATATCACATATTGTTATTGATTGTGAGCACTTTTTGCACTTTATTTTGCACTGTAATGTATATTTTTTTGCACTTTATTCAGGATTTATTTAGGGTAGACACTACACCATAAGGATTATTATTAATATAGAGGGTGTATATATAAGGATTTTTTAGATCAGTGCTGCTTTTCTTTCCCTTTTTCTATAAGACAGTGATTGTCTCTTTAAGAGCCAGGAATTTTCTATTGCTCTTCTGTAAAATAACACTCACCCATTTGCTGGTACAAAACTCAGAGATGTGTGACCATTCGGTATTGAGATCAAATTCTAGAAATTAACATTGTTTGAGAACTCTAAGTCCTCTAGGAGAAATTTTGTGGGACACATATTTTTGGAGAACAATACATGAATGTGTTATTATAATTATATTTGTTAGATATTTTATGTATTTTTTATATTTATATATCCTTCTGCTGTAAGATTAGCCACCATTTGCCATTGTGTATGGCCTTTATTCCTTCCTACTACAGTCCTCATGAGATGTGAAGCTTTGTCCCCATTTTATGGTAATTTATTTATTACCAAGTCCCTTTAGTCTTTTACCTCTCATTCAGTTTTGGTGTAAATCTATGCTTGCCATACTGGTGCTGGCCTCTGTAGTCCCAAAGCCAGCTCTTCTATTTAAATAGATTGGTATAGGCATTTCCCCTCAGGCCAGTAGAAGTAGCTGATGCTCCATTCACATAGCCAATCCTGTGCAGTGTTCCCAGCTGTCTCCCTACTTCCAGTGACATCATTTCCGGGCGTTCCACGCTGGTTTCGTTGGACTTCCTGGTGGCCACCGGACAGACTACAGACCTCCCTTCACCTCTACAGCAAATGTATACAGTGCAAGGACATTAGGGGAGACCTGAATGACACCTCACTACAGATGAGCATTTTTTAAACCTGTATCTTGTGAGTGTTTTGTATCTTGACAATTAAACTGTTTACACTATTACTACACTCGGGAGGCGCTTCCTGTCTTTCCCTCCTTTACTACAAAAAAAAATCTAGCTAGGTCAAAAACTATTTAATCTTTTTTAGAAAGAAGTTTTAGGGATCCTTGTTTTGTGAAATGTCACACAAAGCCACTACTTTCATTCCTGCACACTGCTGTAAACTGTTATAACAGTACCTGGCAGTTGTCAATGTCATTTTATTTGATGTTTATTCCTTTTGAAAAACAGGAGTGCAAGCTCGTTTCTTTATTTTAAACGTATACAAACAGAACAATGCTACATTGTTTATAGAGCCATTAGTAAATTTGTATCCATTCCTTGCATGGATAATGTTTGGAAGTACAAAAGATTTGGTCTGTTACAGCTTAACAAAAATATCCATTTGTGGAACAATGCCTAAATCCCAGTCTTAAAACTACGTGTGGAGCCAGAATTCAGTCGTGTTCCCCCTGGAACATTTAAAGGAGTAGTAAATGCTTTAACAACTTCAGCCCCGGAAGTTTTGGCTAGACCAGGCCATTTTTTTGCGATACGGCACTGCGTTACTTTAACTGACAATTGCACAGTCCTGCGACGCTGTACCCAAACAAAAGTTTTTTCTCACAAATAGAGCTTTCCTTTGTTGGAATTTGATCATCTCTGTGGTTTTTATTTTTTGCGCTATAAACAAAAAAAGAGCAACAATTTTGAAAAAAACACAATGGGGGTTATTTACTAAAGGCAAATCTACTTTGCACTGCAAGTGCACTTGAAATTGCACTGAAAGTGCACTTGGAAGTGCAGTCGCTGTAGATCCGAGGGGGATATGCAAGGAAAATAAAAAACAGCATTTTAGCTTGCACATGATTGGATGATAAAATCAGCAGAGCTTCCACTTATTTCAAATCTACCCCTTAGATTTAGAGTGACATGAAGTGCACTTGTAGTGCAAAGTGGATTTGCCTTTTGTAAATAACCCCCAATATGTTGTACTTGCTATAATAAATATCCCCAATTTTTTTTTTTAAAAAAAGCTAATTTTTTACTCAGTTTAGGCCAATGTGTATCTTCTTCATATTTTTGGTGATAAAAATCGCAATAAGTGTATATTGATTGGTTTGCGCAAAAGTTATAGTGTCTACAAAATAGGGGATAGATTTATGGCATTTGTATTATTTTTTTTTTTACTAGTAATGACGTTGATCAGAGATTTTTATCGGGACTGCGACATTATGGCGGACAGATCGGACACTTCTGACACATTATTGGGACCATTGACAATTATACAGCAATCAGTGTTATAAAAATGCATTGATTACTGTATAAATGTCACTGGCAGGGAAGGGGTTAACACTAGGGAGCGATCAAGGAATTAACTGTGTTCCCTAGGTGTGTGTTCTAACTGTAGGGGGATGAAAGTGACTGGAGGAAATGACAGATCGTTGTTCCTAGCTAGTAGGAACTCACAATCTGCCTCTCCTCTCCTCACAGAACAAGGATTTGTGTGTTTACACACACACACGTCCCTGTTCTGCCTCTCGTGCCCACGATCGTGCGTGGTCGGTGGTCACCGCGACAGCGGGCGGGCGCGTGCCTGCTATGTCGCTTAAAGGGACCGACAAACAGCTACGACGGTTCCTGGGATTGTGCCAACCTGCCGCCGTATAATGACGGCAGCTGGTCGGGAAGCGGTTAAAAAAAAAATTCCACCTGCGAGTCAATATCTTAATGTGCTAGTAGGTAACGTTCTCCTGCAATGTGCTGTCACCACTGCAGAGGCTTCCATCTTCACACAGTCTTCCTTCCGGGTTTGTGGACATTGACTGTCTGACTGGCCGAGCCGAGATAATGTCACGGCTCGGCCGTGGCACAGAGCTCTAAAGGTACAGCACAGGTATGCTGTTTCTTCAGAGTGTATGCGCTGGTGACATCACCGGCTGCTGCTTGCTAGAATATCTCCTAAACGGTGCACGTTTAGGAAATATTATTTTTACCTACAGGTAAGCTTTATTATAAGCTTTCATGTAGGTAAAAAAAAAAAGAAAGTTTACTACTACTTTAAGGTGTAGCTATATTCAAATTATTTTGAGTTTGTATAGAGCAGATATAATTAAAAAAAATAATATTTGATCATCAAAAAGTGAAAATCTCTTCAAAGTAAAAGAAAATATCCTCTTAGTTGTCACTGGAACATGAGTCCCCATCGGAAGATTTCCCAATGGGATGAGCTGTAAAGATTTTTAAAGTGTACAATTTTAGAATGCAAGCATTTTGCGGCTTAACATATCTGTTATCTATTTACTCAAAGCAGTATCATCTTTAATATTTAAAAATAATAATATTGAAGATTGCAGTGGGTTTTCTGTTTCTCTGCATTACAATAACCTAAATGTATTGCTTTCTGAACATTTAGATTTAGTGTGCAAATATGGGCAAAAAATAGTTTTCAACTGGCATCGTCTAATGTACAGGTCATTTGCTTTTAGAGAATATATATTGTTTTGGGAGTTTTAGGTGCATTTTCATGTAAAAATAGTGCATTTTAGCATGTGTGTAAAAAATAAAAAATAAATTGGTCCAGGAGCAAAATAATTAAAGGGATTCCAGGGGTAAAGATTAAAACAGTAATTTCTCCTAATATGATGCGCATTAAATTATGCTCCAAATAATTCTCACTATGCTCAGTAAACGCATGATCACAAATAGGAGTGAATGAAACTGAAAGCTTTATTTCCCCTGAAATTCTGGGTAAAAAATATGGATTAAAATATCTCTGAGAATTGCAAAAGGTTCTTTCAACTACCCTGGTCCTCTTCTTGTGCCAAAATAAATCTTTATTAGTATTATTATTTTATATTTTTTGCAGACAGGTAAAAAAAGTAAAATAAAAATAAACACCAATCAAATACGCAGAAAGGGAGAAAAAGAAATTTGAAGAACACTAAATGAAAAACTAAACTACTGTAAAAATCCTCCAGAAAGCATAAATATACTGTATTTACACATATAAATAGAGGGATATAGGATGCATAATTATTTCTAGAGAGAGATTTGAAATTGCAGAGCTTCTATAACAAGAGCCACAAAATATCTTCTAACAGGCAAAGGGAAAAATCTGTTCCCAGGTATTAAGTTACATCCAGAGTCAAATATAACTTTGGATAATTAAATCAATATGTATCCATCAAGAAAAATAATCCATAAAGATTCCAAAACCACACTAATAATTTCATACATTAATAAATCATTATATTCAACTGATTTAACATGCAATAGTCACACAACATAAAAATGCATGCTATATAATATTATGTACGTATGTTCAAACCTTTGTCAAGTCAATATTCTCCTACTTCAGAGCGGGAGTCTAGCCACTCTAGCATTGTTACATATTAAAATCCTACCATGGTGTTCGAACATTTAATAGCGGTAAAGTTTGCGCATATTCCAAAAAAATTATGGCCACTAATACAAAGTAATATATCTTTATTTCACTGTCTTCATATGGCATACACAATAGAATCCCGTACAGCTGTACAGCTGTGCTACCACTGCCATAAAAAAACTATGTTGTAAAATATAAAACAATTGTAGAAAATGGAATAAGGAGGTCATCTACATTCTGCTGAATGAGGGACTATCATTTGAAATATACATAGACTTCATCGGTGTTTATGAAGGCAAGTGATGTATTCAGGTAGCAACTAATAGGCTGGCGGAAAAAATTATTTCCGCATGTGTGCACAAGGTCTGAATAATGCACTTATTGTATTTTTTATAGATATGGCTTAAAAAAGAGAGCTGCATGTCTGAGGTACATGTATTTTCCATTGTCTGGCTATAGTTGGATAGAAAGAAGAAAAAATCAGTTAAAACTATTGTGCCTGCAATAGGCAAAGAATAGAAAGTATACATTCAGAAAAGAATTTATATAAGAGACAGTACAAATGTTGTTCACTACTCTACAAATTTATTTTTTAATTTCATATTTTAATAACAGGTCCTTTTTAGAAGGAAGCAATGGGATACCTTAAATACCCTTCCTTATGCTTGCCTGTGGGAGTGACAGAAATGATCTCACTTAACAAAGTTTATTTCTATCTTTTGCCCATATCTATGCTACTGACACAGAGACAGGGGCGTTGCTAGGTCTGCAAAAGATCTGGGGCTAAAGCCCATAGCAGCGGTCACAAACCTTTTTGCAGGTCCGGTGGGGAGGACACCGGTGGTAAGCAATTTTTTTGCAGGCAAAGGCAGGTGTTGGTGTTTCAATCATCATGGCACCATGTTTGACATGGTGTCAGGGTGATCGAAGCGCATTGTTTCTATTGTTACATTCTAATATATAATGAAGTGGTTCAACTCACCATAATGCAGAATCAGTGGGAGCCCTGGGGTTGTCACTTGTTACAACTCCTGCCACCAGATGCAGCATGTCACTTGCCACCATCGCCTGTCACCAGTTGCAGCTTTTTAACTTGCCACCGTAACCTGCCACTAGATGTGGATTGTCACTTGCCATGTTGCCTGCCACAAGATGTGGATTGTCACTTTCCACATCACCTGCCACCATTTGCAGATTGCCATGTCACCTGCCACCATTTGCAGATTGTCACTTGCCACCTCACTTGCCACCATTTGCAGATTGTCACTTGCCACCCTTTGCAGATTGTCACTTGCCATGTCACCTGCCACTAGATGTGGGTTGTCACTTGCCATGCCAGCCAGTGCCACCAAATGTGCATTTTGGCTGCATTGGTGACAGGCTGGCAGCACTGGTCCATTTAGTGAGGGCGGAAGAGCGCTGATGTGTGACGGGCAGTTAGAGATGATGTCTTCTCTCTGCTCCCCGCTGCACATCGCTCCCACATTGAAGTAGCCCGGCTGTGAGAGCGGAAGAGTGGTGATGTGGAGCGGCAGAGAGAGATAAAGTCATCTCTGCTGGTCTGCTCACTCGTCTCTCTCCTCCACCTCTAATGCAGCCCGCCCACCCACCGATTGTCCAATGAATAAAATTCAAAATATTAACAATCGCTTACAAATCCATCCACAACTCTGTGCTCCTGTTATATCACCTACCTCATCTTAAAATATCACCCAAATTGTCCTCTTTGCTCCTCCCAAGACTTCCTGCTCTCTAGCTCCCTTGTCACCTCCTTCAGTGCTCACTTCCAAGACTTCTCCAGAGCGTCTCCTATCCTCTGAAACACTTTACCTCAACCTGTATGGCTATCTCCCCTTCTGTTTGCCTTTAGGCAATTTCTGAAAATGTATCTATTCAGGGAATTCTATCCTATCTCAACATAAGAAATTACATTTTACATTCTTATACAACTCATCGTCTACCTTTTGTATCACTTGCCCTTACCTTTAAGACCATATGCTCCTGCAAATATATATCTTTGCTCACTCTCTTGTCTTGAATTGTATTGTAACTTTGTTGTCCCCCTTTAGTTTGTAAAGTACTGTGCAAACTGTTGGCCCTTTGTAAGTCCTGTATAAAAAAATTATATCCCTGATTCAGTAGCTGAGCTGACTTACTCATTTCATACTAAGCTCGGTTCAACTGAAACAGTTACCCGTGCAGCTGCTAAACAACTATATGTTCAAATTTACAGAAACTGTATAATTGGACTAACGTTGATAATTGACCAAAAAGTCAGTACATAGTGCTTTAGAATAATTCAAGCTTCCCAGAAGACTGTTTTGAGTTTAAATGTTCTCATGGAACCACCCCTCTGGCTTCCACCTATGGGCTGTATCTACAAAGATACCAGTGCCTGAGACCATGACTTCTCAAGCTGCCTACAGATGTGAGACCATTGTCAGCCATAATACATTCTTTCTTATAAAACATCTTTTCAAAAAGATGCAAGTTTGCAAACTTGCAGATGATTGAAGAGTACTGCAGGCACTAGTCTGTCTAGAACAACAGTAATACATTGACTGGTAAGTAACCACTGACACCAATAACCTTTTTTAGCTGTTGGCATTCTTCCCACTGAGTCCATCAATGTACTAGGGAATTCTTCCCACTGATCCACATTGTAACAGGGCATTGTTTACACTGACCACAAACGTATAAGAGTTCTTCTCCCACTGAACACTCACCCAAAGAGGCACCTTTCCCACTGTTTACCATTTAAAGGGAGTCTTTCATCACTGACCCTTAATGTAGGTGACATTTTTACACTAGCCACCAGTGTAGAAGGGCACCTTAATGGTCAAAAAAGTGAAGGGATCTTTTACAAATGACCATCAATGTAAGGGGACACCACACTGACCACCAATTTAAAGGGGTATTTCTCCACTGACCATCAATGTAAGGGGACACTTTTTTACTGACCAACAATGTAAGGGGGCCAACTACACTGATCGCCAATTTATAGGTCTATTTCTTCGCTGACCAACAAAGTAAGTAGCAATTTCCCCACTTACCACTTACTGTAAAGGGTCCTACACTGACCATCTATATAAAAGGGAATTTCTCAACTGACCACCAATGGAAGGAATTCTGTTTCCACCAACCACCAATGTAAAGGAAAACAGCTATTTCCACCCAATACATTTCTTTTCTGGCCATAATTATTATTTATTTAATTTCAAGATTATTAAACGTAGTCAAACATAGCCAGGGTTCGGTAGCCAAAGCGGCTAGTCAGAACAAGCCAGTAAATCAGGAAGCCAGAGATGAGCGTAGTCGGAGGCAGCAGACAGGATCAGGAAACAGAAGGGATGTCAGCCTGGCAAGTCTTTAATAGGGATGAGCTTCGTGTTTGAATCGAATGCATGTTTGACTCGAACATTGCCTGTTCAGTCGTTCGCAGAATTCCGAACGATATGGGCCGTTCGCGCCAAATTCGAGTGGCGCGTCACGGCCCATAATTCACTGCGGCATCGCAGTGCATTGCTGGTTGATGATTGGCCAAGCATGCACTGTGACCTGGGTGGCTTTGGCCAATTATGGCTCAGGGGGTTTAGTACACATCCCACACTATATAAGGCTACCTGCATGGCGGCCCTGTGTAGTGTGTTCCGGCGTTGAGTGAGAGATAGATAGACAGAGAGACAGTGTTATTTGATTTAAGTTAGATAAGAGTAGGCAGGCGAGTCAGTTAACTGCACTTACAGAGTATTGTGTATATATATATATATACATCCTAGGTGTTATATATATATATATATATATATATATATATATATAAACACTGTATTCAGTTTAGCTAGATCTGTTCCTGTTATTATCTTCCTACTGACAGGCAGGCAGGTGTTGTTACAGTATTTGAAGAAAATTGCTGGTGTTCTTCTGATCCTATTAGTCCTATTAGCTACAGTATTTACAGTTAGTGTAGTGTGTTCTCTGCACAGTGTGCACCTAAAGCTACCTGAAGAAAATTAGTGTTCTTCTGATCCTATTAGTACAGTACCGCAGGCAGCTGCAGTATTTACAAGTTAGTGTAGTGCGTCCTCTGCACGGTGTGCACCTAAAGCTACCTGAAAAAAATTAGTGGTGTTCTTCTGATCCTATTAGTACAGTACCACAGGCAGCTGTAGTATTTACAAGTTAGTGTAGTACGTCCTCTGCACAGTGCGCACCTAAAGCTACCTGAAGAAAATTAGTGGTGTTCTTCTGATCCTATTAGTACAGTACCGCAGGCAGATGCAGTATTTACAAGTTAGTGTAGAGCGTCCTCTGCACAGTGTGCACCTAAAGCTACCTGGAGAAAATTAGTGGTGTTCTTCTGATCCTATCAGTACAGTACTGCAGGCAGCTGCAGTATTTACAAGTTAGTTTAGTGTATCCTCTGCACAGTGTGCACCTAAAGCTACCTGGAGACAATTGCTGTTGTTCTGCTCCTATTAATACCACAGGCAGGCAGCTACAGTATTTACAGTTAGTGTAGTGTGTCCTCTGCACAGTGTGCACCTAAAGCTACCTGGAGACAGTTGCTGTTGTTCTGCTCCTATTAATACCACAGCCAGGCAGCTACAGTATTTACAGTTAGTGCACTGTGTCCTCTGCACAGTGTGCACCTAAAGCTACCTGAAGAAAATTAGTGGTGTTCTTCTGATCCTATTAATACCACAGGAAGGCAGCTACAGTATTTACAGTTAGTGTAGTGCGTCCTCTGCACAGTGTGCACCTAAAGCTACCTGGAGACAATTGCTGTTGTTCTGCTCCTATTAATACTACAGCCAGGCAGCTACAGTATTTACAGTTAGCGCACTGTGTCCTCTGCACAGTGTGCACCTAAAGCTACCTGAAGAAAATTAGTGGTGTTCTGATCCTATTAATACCACAGGCAGGCAGCTACAGTATTTACAGTTAGTGTAGAGCGTCTTCTGCACAGTGTGCACCTAAAGCTACCTGGAGACAATTGCTGTTGTTCTGCTCCTATTAATACCACAGGCAGGCAGCTACAGTATTTACAGTTAGTGTACTGTGTCCTCTGCACAGTGTGCACCTAAAGCTACCTGAAGAAAATTAGTGGTGTTCTTCTGATCCTATTAATACCACAGGCAGGCAGCTACAGTATTTACAGTTAGTGTAGTGCGTCCTCAGCACAGTGTGCACCTAAAGCTACCTGGAGACAATTGCTGTTGTTCTGCTCCTATTAATACCACAGGCAGGCAGCTACAGTATTTACAGTTAGTGTACTGTGTCCTCTGCACAGTGTGCACCTAAAGCTACCTGAATAAAATTGGTGTTCTTCTGATCCTATATTAATACCACAGGCAGGCAGCTACAGTATTTACAGTTAGTGTACTGTGTCCTCTGCACAGTGTGCACCTAAAGCTACCTGAATAAAATTGGTGGTGTTCTTCTGATCCTATTAATACCACAGGCAGGCAGCTAGAGTATTTACAGTTAGTGTACTGTGTCCTATGCACAGTGTGCACCTAAATCTACCTGAAGACAATTGCTGGTGTTCTCATACTAATAATACTACAGGCAGGCAGTTGATTCTGCTATCTGCAGTATCAGTATATATATACATCCCAGCTTTGTGCAGCTACATCTCACTGCAGGCCATTAGTATGTCTGGAAGGCCAACAAGGAGAGGCAGACAGTCACAAGCCAATAAAAGAGGGCAAGCAGGCTCTGTGTCTAGAGGCAACAGTGCTGGTCGTGGAGACGGTGCATCCTCATCAGCACGTGGCCGTGGGACACGCTTGTCCTTTTTCTTGGCAGCTGGCCGTGTTGAGCCGCAACATGCGGAAGACTTGGTAGAGTGGATGACCAAGCCGTCCTCATCCTCCTCATCCTCTATCACCCAGGCTCAGGGTACTTTGTCTGGCAAAGCAGCTGCCAACACGGCTTCTTCCCTCGGCTCAATGGCATCAGTCACTCCTTCCCTAGCCCCACCATGTCCTCCCGAGGAGTCCCCCGAACTGTTTGACCACAGTGTTGGGTACATGCTCCAGGAGGATGCCCAGCGTTTTGAAGGCTCCGATGATGGTACCCAGCGAGAGGAAGGCAGTAACGTGAGCCCAGAGAGAGGGGGTGCCCAAGAAGGACAGCAATCTGGCAGTCATGTTCCCCCAGCTGCAGCATACTGCCAGCTTTGCTCCAGTGATGAGGAGGGAGGGGATGATGAGGTCACTGACTCCACGTGGGTGCCTGATAGGAGAGAGGAGGAGGCACATCACCAACGAGGCAGAATGCCCTCTAGGGGCCAGCTTAAGGGCAGCACACCAACTGCATCACACCGCAGAGCTCCGCATGTGCGGTCTCTGCGCGTTATTCCAAAAGTTCTTTGGTGTGGGCTTTTTTTGAGACGAGTGCATCAGATCCCACCTCTGCTATTTGCAACATATGTCTCAAGCGTATCTCTCGTGGCCAAAACATCTCCCGCTGGGGCACCACATGCTTGACCAGACATATGTTGACCTGCCATGCAGTTCGTTGGCAAGCCTATCTAAAAGACCCACACCAAAGAACAAAGAGGACCTCTCCTTGCTCCTCATCAGCTGAGATCTCCAACCCCACTATACCTTCAGTCCTCTCTGAGAACTGCACTGAGAGGAATGAAGGTGTATAATTAGGTGTGTCACAGCCAAGTACTTGTGGGCAATCTGCTATCGGTACACCGATGTCAGATTGTACCAGGCAAGTTTCTCTGCCCCAGCTGCTGCACTGCCGAAAGAAGTTCGCTCCCAGCCATCCACATGCCCAGCGGTTGAATGCTACCTTGGCTAAATTGCTAGCACTTCAACTGCTGCCTTTGCAGTTGGTAGACTCTGCCCCCTTCCGTGAGTTTGTGGATTGTGCAGTTCCTCAGTGGCAGGTTCCTAAACATCACTTTTTCTCACAGTAGGCAATTCCGGCTCTCTACTGTCATGTGGAAGGCCATGCCTTGGCCTCACTGGACAGGGCGGTCAGCAGTAAGGTGCATTTTACCCCTGACTCATGGTCCAGCAGGCATGGACAGGGACATTACCTATCTTTCACCGCACACTGGATGACTCTTCTGGCAGCTGGGAAGGATGTAGGACAGGGTGCAGTAGTGTTGGAGGTTGTTCTGCCACCACGGCTCCAAAATACTACTAGTGGTGATTCTGACACACCTCTCTCCTCCACCTCCTCCTCTTCTTCTTCCTCCATGGCCTCTTCCTGTGCTGATTTGACTTCGGAACCAGCGGTGCTCCGTAGGCACGCAGGCCAAAGAATACCATGCAGTGCTTGAGCTGGTGTGCTTGGGGGACAGGAGCCACACTGGGGCAGAGATTCTGTCAGCTCTGCAGGGGCAGGTTCAGAGGTGGTTGACGCCACACCAGCTTAAGGTAGGTATGGTGCTTTGCGACAATGGCACCAACCTCCTCTCTGCCCTCCGACAGGGACAACTGACCCATGTGCCCTTAACTTGGTGGTGCAGCGGTTCTTGGGCAGGTACCCAGGCTTACAGGATGTCCTGAGGCAGGTCAGGAAAGTCTGTTTGCATTTCCGCCGGTCATATAATACCAGTGCTTGGCTGGCTGACCTCCAAATGAAATTTAACCTGCCCAAGAACCGCCTAATCTGTGACATGCCCACCAGGTGGAACTCAATGTTGGCCATGCTGCAGCAGCTGCACACACAGCAGAGGGCCATCAATGAGTACCTGTGCGACTATGGCACCAGGACAGGGTCAGGGGAGCTTGTTTTTTTATTTCCCACGCCAGTGGGCCATGATTAGGGATGCATGCACTGTCCTGTCACCATGTGAGGAGGCCACGAGGATGGTGAGCAGTGACAGTGCATGCATCAGTGACACTGTCCCCCTTATCCACCTGTTGGAGCACAAGCTGCGTGGAATAATGGACAGGGCACTTGAGGCAGAACAGAGGCAGGAAGAGGAGGACTTCCTTAGCTTTCAAGGCCCCCTTTATCCAGACAGTGTTCCTGCATGCCCGCCAATCACACAGGAAGAGGACAAGGAGGAGGAGGAGGAGGAGGAAGAGGAGGATTGTGTCAGCATGGAGGTGGAGCCTGGCACTCAGCATCAGCAGCAGTCTTTAAGGGATCATTTACAGTCCCAAGAAACCCATGGACTTGTACGTGGCTGGGAGGAGGTGGCTGCGGATCATGTCATCCTTAGTGACCCAGAGGGCTCCGGACCGAATGCCTCAGCAAACCTACGCTGCATGGCCTCCCTGATCCTGCAAAGCCTGCGGAAGGATCCTTGTATTCGTGGTATCAAGGAGAGGGATCAATACTGGCTGACAACCCTCCTTGATCCACGTTACAAGGGTAAGGTTGCGGACCTTATCTTGCCATCGCAGAGGATGAAACATCTTCGGGAGGCCTTGCAGAAAGGTCTGTGCAACGCGTTCCCAGAGACTGGGAGGTTACAAACTCCTGTTCCTGGACAATGTGTTGCTGAAGCTTCGGTCAGTCAAAGAAAGAGCGGTGGAGAAGGTGGCCATCTGACCGATGCGTTCAGACAATTTTTTAGTCCGCAGCCCCAAGGTATGATCGGTTCCAGCAACCATCGCCAGCGTCTGTTTTACATGGTGCAGGACTACCTAGGGGCAAGATCTGACTTGGACACCTTTCCCACCGAAAATACTCTGGGTTACTGGGTCTTGAGGATGGTTTACTGGCCAGAGCTTGCACAGTATGCAATTGAGCTACTGGCCCGTCCTGCATCCAGCGTTCTTTCTTTCACATTCAGTGCCGCTGGAGGTTTTGTAACCGATCAGAGGGTGCGCCTGTCCACCGACTCAGTCGATCAACTGACCTTCATAAAAATGAATCAGTCTTGGATCACCACCAGCTACCAAGCACCTGATGCTGATGTAACCAAATTTTTTTGAAATGTCAGATCCCTTCAAGACTGCCTATGCTGATGCTGAGTGACTATCCTGTTATGCTGAGTGACTATCCTCTTCCTCCTCAATTAACATGCTGATAGCTTGTAAGAATATTTTTGGTTCTGGGCGCCGCCACCAGTGGCTAGGGCCCAATTTTTCAGCCCCTGTTGAACAGGGGCATGTAATTACAATTTTTGATGCAATATTTTGCAAGGAGGGTTGTTGCTGCACTCAACTAGAGTATCTGTGAGGGGTTGCAGTGTTGTGGCACCAGCACTAGTGCCTAAGGCCCAATTTTTCAGCCCCTGTTTAACAGGAGCGTGTAATTACAATTTTCAATGCGATATTTTGCAGGAGGGCTCATTCCTGCGCTCCAACTAGAGTATCTGTGAGGGGTTGCAGTGTTGTGGCACCAGTGCCTAAGGCCCAATTGTTCTGCCCCTGTTCAACAGGAACGTGTAATTACAATTCTTGAGCTAATATTTCACAGCAGGGCCCGTTTCTGCGCCCACCAAGAGTAACTGTGAGGACTTAGAGTGTTGTGGCACCAGCACCACCACCACCACCAATGGCCCAATTTTTCTGCCCCTGTTCAACAGATGCATGTAATTACAATTCTTGATCTAATATTTCACAGCAGGGCTCATTCCAGCTCCCACCAAGAGTAACTGTGAGGACTTACAGTGTTGTGGTACCAGCACCACCACCACCAAAGGCCCAATTTTTCTGACCCTGTTCAACAGGAGCATGTAATTACAATTCTTGATCTAATATTTCACAGCAGAGCCCGTTCCTGTGCCCACCAAGAGTAACTGTGAGGGCTTACAGTGTTGTGGCAACACCAACACCTAAGGCCCCAATTTCTGCAGAGTATATAGGGCAGGCCCCTACTTTCAAACATCCAAACGATTCCTACTTGCAAACGGAAGGAGACAACAGGAAGTGAGGTGAAATCTACCCCTAGAAAGGGAAATTCTCTCCTGTAAGAGTTAATATGGGAAAAACATGTCTCCTTTCCACTGATGCTTTATCACCAATCCTTGTTTCACTAAAAACCCCAAATTGTCAAAAAACATTTGTCATTGGGACAGAAAGTGAGGTAAAATCTTCTGAAGAGGTGCACAGACAGCAAAACAAATGTCACAGGGGTGATAACCCTTCCCTATGTTTTCCAAAAAGCTTAAAAATAGATTTTTTGGCTGGCGTTACACTTTAAAAATGTACCAGTTCAAAATTACAAACAGATTCTACTTAACAACAAACCTACAGTCCCTGTCTTGTTTGCACCGCCTGTATACTGCTGTTCAGAGGGCCTGGGGCCCCGCGCCTTTCCTTTTTTTAATTTGGGTGCGGGGTTCCCCTTAATATCCATACAAGACTCAAAGGGTCTGGTAATGGACTGGGGGGGGTACCCATGCCGTTTTTCTCACTGATTTTAATCCATATTACCGTGACCGGACATTACATTAAAGCCGTAAGCAGTTTTAAATGACTTTTATTCCTTTAAAAATGTCATTTTGTGCGGGGACTGTTCTAAGCACGGGAAACACACGCCACTTTACAGGCATACTATAGACACCCCCCAGGTACGATATTTAAAGGAATATTTCACTTTTTTTTTTCACTTTAAGCATCATTAAAATCACTGCTCCCAAAAAAACGGCCATTTTCAAAACTTTTTTTTGCATTGATACATGTCCCCTGGGGCAGGACCCGGGTCCCCAAACCCTTTTTAGGACAATACCTGGCGAACTGAACCGGGGGGGGTTGTTCAGCTCATCCCTAGTCTTTAACAGGAACACAGCAGAGAGTTTCCAGAGATCCAGAGATGTTGACCAAGGCGAAGGCGAAGGAATGAACTAGGCAGTTTAAATAGCCAGAAGGGGCTGGCTGACGAGCAGGAAATGATCACCAGGTGAGTCACTGTTGAACTGTGCTGGCAATTAACCATCAGCTGAGCAACCTGAGCACTGAGAAGGGAGGACGGAGCCCAGCCCTGGCACATCCATGGTTGACAAAGAATGCTCTATCGTATAACTGGAACATACATGAAAACATGAATATAACATTAATAGTTTACAGGAAAACATACAGTTACACAGAAACCAACACTTCTGTAATTCTGCAAATAGTAATAAAACACTTCAGACTTCTAAAACATCCATTTACCATTTCTGATCATGCAGAGATGATTAACTCTGCATGCTAGTAAAAGTACTGACAACTGTAATCTGATTAACTATACTTATAATAAAAGAGTACCCAGCAGGAGCTTCATATAAAATGAATTAAAACAATAAAATGCCAGCACGAAGTGTTATTTTGTGTCTTGACAGATCTCTCTAGCAATTTACTGCAATCAGTTGTGTTTTCATTGATTGCCAGTTGCTGAGATAAATGCATGAAATTTTAATTGCCAATAAACCAGATTGGTTTCTCTAAACATTTATAAAACATTTATATGGTGCAGACTGTACACATACTGTATATAGACAACTTCACCGTATACTGTAGGTGAATGCATAGTATATTTGGTTGTTACAGACATTCTTTTTCATAAATATGGTGGTCAATGCATTTAGTAGAATGTATCCACTTCATCAGGGCCAGTTTAAAAGTATTCATATACAGTATTTAGAAATGTCTGTGGTCTCAGCATTCATTGGAAATCAACAAACAAAAACAATAATTTACACTTCAAGAAGAAGCACAAGTGAATGATAAACTACATATGCCCACACATTACAAAAGGCATGAAGAAGAAAAGTGGCAAAAAAAATGGGACAGGGAGAGCACACACTTCCCCTTCACTAAACTTTACAATTACAGTGTGCCCTCTGCCAAAATCAGTTGACAGAGCAGCTCCTCTGCCAGCATACTACAACCCAGAGAGCCAAAGTGTGCCCTGTTCTACCCCTCTTCCCTATGCCTCCATTTATCTCTGCTACTTCTGCCCTCCGGTTGCTTTCTGGTGATTGGGAACAGTTCTTCCCACCATAATATTGCTTGCGCTTCACTAAGGGAACGCACGCATAAACACAATGATATCATTGCATTACTAACATTGCCCCACCCCTTTCCACACATGCTCAGATGAGCTCAGTGGGAAAATAAACAATTCTTCTTGAACTGTTAATTATTGTCTTGATCACTTCCACAACAAGCTTAATGTGTCACCCCTCACGTGACACACCCCCCCCCCTTTGGACTCTGCTGTCCCATCTGTGGCCCGGGCGGTCATGGTGGATGCCGACCTTCCAGTGAATGGACCAGGCAGCAAGATATATGACATCACTTCCTGGTCTGGTGCTGTCAATCACTGGAATCAGCTCCCGGTGAAGCAGCTGATGGAACTTGATCTGTGTTGCACCAGCTGCAGTACAGAGGAGACATCCAGGGTCTAGTAGACCCTAGATGTCTTATAAAGAGAACCTGTCACCTATATACTATCACAGGGGGCTATCGGTCCCCTATGTGACAGTAATAAATGTTATGTTTCAAAAAAATGGATTTAAACCATTTAAGAAAATGTATAAAAAACTAAAAAAAGCGAAAAAAAATTTTTAGAAACCCCCCCCCCACACCCCACAACCATGCATAGCAGACATGTGAAAACGAATGCTTTGGGGCACCTACATATAAAAATGGGTATTGCCCTACACGTTACATATTGCCACACATGCCAGCATGAGATCAATAATTTTAGCAGCAGAGCTCCTGCCTAACTCTGATGACCTGTAGGGGCTTTTAAAGCATGGCCTTTGCAAAATATGTGTTATTGAAGTTTTTTCACTACTTCCGGTATCTATTTACATGGTGCAACCTCATCTTTTATAGTTAAAAAAAGGCATAATTTATTACATTTATATGCCCTAAAGTTACCCCTAAAATTGACTTTAGTGCATTTCCTACTGAAATTTAGTCTTTTCAGCTAATATCATGTGACACAAGAAATTGGAATTACCACTATATTATTCTCTAAGGTTTCTGCTTTCAAAAAATATATTTTTTTGGGGGGGGTTTAACCACTTGAGCCCCGGACCATTATGCTGCCTAAGGACCAGAGGTCTTTTTCCAATTTGGCACTGCATCGCTTTAACTGCTAATTGCGCGGTCATGCAATGCTGTACCCAAACGAAATTTGCGTCCTTTTTTTCCCACAAATAGAGCTTTCTTTTGATGGTATTTGATCACCTCTGCAGTTTTTATTTTTTGCGCTATAAACGGAAAAAGACCGAAAATTTTGAAAAAAAATGATATTTTCTACTTTTTGTTATAAAAAAAATCCAATAAACTAAATTTTTGTCATACATTTAGGCCAAAATGTATTCGGCCACATGTCTTTGGTAAAAAAAATGTCAATAAGCGTATATTTATTGGTTTGCGCAAAAGTTATAGCGTCTACAAACTAGGGTACATTTTCTGTAATTTACACAGCTTTTAGTTTATGACTGCCTATGTCATTTCTTGAGGTGCTAAAATGGCAGGGCAGTACAAACCCCCCCCAAATGACCCCATTTTGGAAAGTAGACACCCCAAGGAAATTGCTGAGAGGCATGTTGAACCCATTGAATATTTATTTTTTTGTCCCAAGTGATTGAATAATGAAAAAAAAAAAAAAAAAAAAAATATTTACAAAAAGTTGTCACTAAATGATATATTGCTCACACAGGCCATGGGCCTATGTGGAATTGCACCCCAAAATACATTCAGCTGCTTCTCCTGAGTACGGGGATACCACATGTGTGGGACTTTTTGGGAGCTTAGCCGCGTACGGGGCCCCGAAAACCAAGCACCGCCTTCAGGATTTCTAAGGGTGTAAATTTTTGATTTCACTCTTCACTGCCTATCACAGTTTCGGAGGCCATGGAATGCCCAGGTGGCACAAAACCCCCCCAAATTACCCCATTTTGGAAAGTAGACACCCCAAGCTATTTGCTGAGAGGCATATTGAGTCCATGGAATATTTTATATTTTGACACAAGTTGCGGGAAAGTGACACTTTTTTTTTTTTTTTTGCACAAAGTTGTCACTAAATGATATATTGCTCACACAGGCCATGGGCATATGTGGAATTGCACCCCAAAATACATTTAGCTGCTTCTCCTGAGTATGGGGATACCACATGTGTGGGTCTTTTTGGGAGCCTAGCCGCGTACGGGGCCCCGAAATCCAATCACCGCCTTCAGGATTTCTAAGGGTGAAAATTTTTGATTTCACTCTTCACTGCCTATCACAGTTTCGGAGGCCATGGAATGCCCAGGTGGCACAAACCCCCCCCCAAATGACCCTATTTTGGAAAGTAGACACCCCAAGCTATTTGCTGAGAGGCATGGTGAGTATTTTGCAGCTTTCATTTGTTTTTGAAAATGAAGAAAGACAAGAAAAAACTTTTTTTTTTTTCTTTTTTCAATTTTCAAAACTTTGTGACAAAAAGTGAGGTCTGCAAAATACTCACTATACCTCTCAGCAAATAGCTTTGAGTGTCTACTTTCCAAAATGGGGTCATTTGGGGGGGTTTTGTGCCACCTGGGCTTTCCATGGCTTCCGAAACTGTGATAGGCAGTGAAGAGTGAAATCAAAAATTCACACCCTTAGAAAGCCTGAAGGCGGTGCTTGGTTTTCGGGGTCCCGTACGCGGCTAGGCTCCCAAAAAGTCTCACACATGTGGTATCCCCGTACTCAGGAGAAGCAGCAGAATGTATTTTGGGGTGTAATTTCACATATTCCCATGGCATGTTTGAGCAATATATCATTTAGTCACAACTTTGTGCAAAAAAAAAAAAAATTTGTCTCTTTCCCGCAACTTGTGTCGCAATATAAAATATTCCATGGACTCGACATGACTCTCAGCAAATAGCTTGGGGTATCTACTTTCCAAAATGGGGTCATTTGGGGGGGTTTTGAACTGTCCTGGCATTTTATGCACAACATTTAGAAGCTTATGTCACACATCACCCACTCTTCTAACCACTTGAAGACAAAGCCCTTTCTGACACTCATTGTTTACATGAAAAAGTTATTTTTTTTTGCAAAAAAATTACTTTGAACCCCCAAACATTATATATTTTTTTAAAGCAAATGCCCTACAGATTAAAATGGTGGGTGTTTCATTTTTTTTTTTCACACAGTATTTGCGCAGCGATTTTTCAAACGCATTTTTTTGGGAAAAAAACACACTTTTTTAAATTTTAATGCACTAAAACACACTATATTGCCCAAATGTTTGATGAAATAAAAAAGATGATATTAGGCCGAGTACATGGATACCAAACATGACATGCTTTAAAATTGCGCACAAACGTGCAGTGGCAAAAAAATAAATACATTTTTAAAAGCCTTTAAAAGCCTTTACAGGTTAACACTTTAGATTTACAGAGGAGGTCTACTGCAAAAATTACTGCCCTCGATCTGACCTTCGCGGCGATACCTCACATGCATGGTGCAATTGCTGTTTACGTTTGACGACAGACCGCCGCTTGCGTTCGCCTTAGCGCGAGAGCAGGGGGCGACAGGGGTGCTTTTTTTTTTTTTTTTTTTTTTTTTTTCTTTATTATTTTTTTGCTTTTTTATCTTATTTTTAAACTGTTCCTTTCATTTTTTTTTTTTTTTTTAATCATTTTTAATGTTATCTCGGGGAATGTAAATATCCCCTATGATAGCAATAGGTAGTGACAGGTACTCTTTTTTGAAAAAATTGGGGTCTATTAGACCCTAGATCTCTCCTCTGCCCTCAAAGCATCTGACGACACCAAGATCGGTGTGATAAAATGCTTCCCCAATTTCCCAATGGCGCTATTTACATCTGGCGAAATCTAAGTCATAAAATGCTCGTAGCTTCCGGTTTCTTAGGCCATAGAGATGTTTGGAGCCACTCTGGTCTCTGATCAGCTCTATGGTCAGCTGGCTGAATCACCGGCTGCATTCTCAGGTTCCCTGTCGAGACAGGAGAGCCAGAGAAAAACACGGAAGACGGTGGGGGGGGGCATTCCCTCCCATGGCTTGTAAAAGCAGTCTAGAGGCTAATTAGCTGCTAGGATTGCTTTTACATGAAAGCCGACCGCTGGCTGAAAAGAATGATACCAAGATGATACCTAAACCTGCAGGCATCATTCTGGTATAACCATTCAAAGTCGTGAATGGCGTACCTGAAGACAAAAAAATGGTTAACAATAAAGCACAGTAAACGGTAAAGTATAAAAAAATGCATACCTGAAAAGCAAACATGATAAAACATAATAACAATAAAACATTGCAGAGTAGAATACAGTAAAAAAGAGCAGAACAATAGAGAGAGAGAGAACAATGAAACGACAACTATTTTTTTTTATTTTATATATTTTTTTTTTTTTTACACTTTTTTTGTAACTAACTTTTATAACGGTAACCGGTTCCAGGTTCGGGTCTCTCAAAATGCGATGGCATCTTGGGAGACCCTGTGAAAGTGTACCTAGTCTGTGCAATGCTGTACCCTACGCTAATACTCAACTAATGAATGGTAGCGTTCAAAACATTCACCAATGCAAAGACCAGGATTGTCAGGACAGGAGGGACAATAATAGCGGGTGTCACGCCTATATCCGCGCTTGCTGCAGACACAACATCTTTTTTGGGGGGGTTCGTTGGGTAGGGGTACTCGGGAGGACATAAAGAAAATGCCTCTCATGCAGCCGACTGCATTTGGTTGGGGATGTGAATGGGGGAAGTACGGGCGCTGCAGAAGCGGTGGGTTCCCAATTAGGATTGGCGAATGCAGCAGGAAGGGCACTATGGGCACGACGGGCCTGTGTTTGTCTTCTTGGTGGCAGCGCGACACTACTTGTGCTTGCCACCTCACCAGCTTGAACTGCACTTATGGGACTCGCCACGTCACCAAGTGTTACTGCAGTGCTGGTTTGACTACGACCGGGGTGTACTAGGCCGCTGGCGCTTGCCAGTTCAATAAAAAGCTACCAAAAAAACTGTTAGCGATCGCAGGGATCAGGCCTCAGTATAGATCTGATCGGATCAGATATTGATCCGTTCAGATACTATACCACTAAGGGAGGCGTATGCTGCGTGCGTGGGTGTTAGCGGTACTGGCGCTAATCTGACGCTGCTTGGGGCTGGTGCTTGCCAGTTCACCAAAATACTACCAAAAAAACTGTTAGCGATCGCAGGGATCAGGCCTGACTCTGCGAACGCTGCAGTTATGCATTTAGTGTTTTGTAAGTGTCAGTGATCGATCGATACTGCACTTGGGTGGGCTGGGCTGGGCCGGGCGGAGGGGCAAAACGCAGGTGCTAGCAGGTATCTGGGCTGATCCCGCTAACACTGCATTTTTGGGAACCCTAAACTGCTGGGGACGCTAGTATAGATCTGATTGGACCAGATATTGATCCGTTCAGATACTATACCACTAAGGGAGCTGTACGGTGCGTGCGTGGGTGTTAGTGCTACTGGCACTAACCTGACGCTGCCTGGGGCTGGTGCTTGCCAGTTCACCAAAATGCTACCAAAAAAACTGTTAGCGATCGCAGGGATCAGGCCTGACTCTGCGAACGCTGCAGTTATGCGTTTAGTGCCTTGTAAGTGACAGTGATCGATCGATACTGCACTTGGGTGGGCTGGGCGGAGGGGCAAAACGCAGGTGCTAGCAGGTATCTGGGCTGATCCCGCTAACACTGCGTTTTTGGGAACCCTAAACTGCTGGGGACACTAGTACAGATCTGATCGGATCAGATATTGATCCGATCAGATACTATACCACTAAGGGAGGCGTATGCTGCGTGCGTGGGTGTTAGCGGTACTGGCGCTAATCTGACGCTGCCTGGGGCGACGCATATCACCGCCGGGCGATCAGGGGGCTAAACCTTTATTCGGTAATAAACGGCAGGTGCCCTGACACTATAAAAAATAAACAAACTAACCAGCGTCACCCGTAACAGTTATACGGTGATCAGTGGTGAAAGGGTTAACTAGGGGGCCATCAAGGGGTTAAAACATTTATTAGGTAGTATATGGGGGTCCCTGTCGCTATAAAACGCTGACGGCGAACCTAAATATTTACGTCCCTAACTAGCGTCACCAGCGACAGAAAAATGATCGCTTAGCGACACTGGTGACAGGGGGTGATCAAGGGGTTAAAACTTTATTAGGGGGGGTTAGAGGGGTATCCTAGACCTACAGGGGGCTAATACTAACTGTCCCAACACTGTAACTGTCACAAACTGACACCAATGCAGTAATCAGAAAAAAAAAAACTGATGGTGTCAGTTTGTGACGGGGGGGTGATTGGGGGGGGATCGGGGGGCGATCGGGGGGGGATCGGGGTGTTTTGTGTGCCTGGCATGTTCTACTGTGTGTGTGTAGTGTTGTGCACTCACATACCTGTCTTCTCTCCTTGGGCCAGAACGGAAATTACCGAGCCGAGGAGAGATGACATAATTTCCTTTGCTGCTGTTTAGCATACAGCAGCAAAGGAATGATTCGATTGGCCGGCGGCGATCGCGAGGGGGGGGCCACGAACGGATGGCCTCCCCCTCACCTCCGATCGCCATGGGACAAAAGACAACCGCCTCGGGCACCGGGAGGGGGTCCGATAGGACCCCCCACCCGCGGAAGGCAAATCACGTATATGTACGTGATTTTGCCTGTCCGTGCCACCTTGCCGACGTACATCGGCGTGAGGCGGTCGTCAAGTGGTTAAGTAATATTCAGGTCTATGATTTTTGAAATATGTAAACAATTTAGAAATTGCTCTTGGACTAAAGTGGTAATGAATAAATTTATGTTGGAGCTGATGAAAACGATATATTTTACAAAATGCGTTGACCATATTTGGGGAAAGGATTATCTATAAAGTAGGGTACACACTATTGAAAAATCGGACGAACGTTCGTCTGATTTTCCTTGTTGTTTCACAGCAAATCTGAACCGATGAATGAAAATTCATACGAAAATTCTCATATGACAAAGGCTTTTTTTTTTTGTTGTTTATTGTTTCTGATCCTGCGCAGTCTTTCTTTTTTGATTTTTCTTGTACGAAAATCGTATGAAAACAGTACACATTAACCACTTAAGGACCAGAAGGATTTGCCCCCTTAATGACCAGGCCATTTTTTGTGATACGGCAATGCGTCGCTTTTCCTGACAATTGCGTGGTCGTACGACACTGTACCCAAACAAAATTTATGTCCTTCTTTTCCCACAAATACAGCTTTCTTTTGGTGGTATTTGATCACCTCTGCAGTTTTTATTTTTTGCGCTATAAACAAAAAAAGAGCGACAATTTTGGAAAATAAAGCAATATTTGTAACTTTTTGCTATAATAAATATCCACCAAAAAATACAAAAAAACAGCTTTCTTCCTCAGTTTAGGCCAATATATTCTTCTACATATTTTTGGTAGAAAAAAATCGCAATAAGCATATATTGATTGGTTTGCACAAAAGTTATAGCGTCTACAAAATAGGGAATAGATTTATGGCATTTATTATTTTTCTTTTTTTACTAGTAATGGAGATGATTTGTGATTTTTTAGCAGGACTGCGACATTGTGGCGGACAGATCAGACACTTTTGACACTTTTTTGGGACCATTGACATTTATACATCGATCAGAGATAAAAATAGCCACTGATTACTGCATATATGTCACTAGCAGGGAAGGGTTTAATACTAGGGGGTGATCAAGGGGTTAACTGTGTTATCTAGGGAGTGTTTCTAACTGTGGTGGGAAGGGACTGCCTGGAGGAGGAGACAGATCGCTGTTCCTAAACAGTAGGAACAGGAGATCCCCCCCCCTTCCCCTGACAGAATGAAGATCTGTCTATTTACATTGACAGATCTCCGTTCTGTCTCTGCCAGTAATGATCGCGGCCATGCACATTGGCTCCAGCGTCGCACCCCCTACAGCTTTTAAAGCAGCTGACGTACAGCTACGGCGATCCGCCCAGGGGAGCCAACCTGCTGCAGTATAACTGTAGTGGCTGGTCCTTAACAGGTTAAATGAAAATCGTTCATTCTGTTCCCGTACGAGAAAAGTTTTAGAGTTTGTCCCTTCAGGAATTTTCATACGAAAAGTCAGAATCAGCTGTCGAAAGTTGTGTACACACTATACGAAAATCATATAAAAATTCTTTGGACGAAAATGTTCGCCCAATTTTCTTATAGTGTGTACAAGCCTTAACAACCAAATATACTATATGCACACCTACAGTATCTCACAAAAGTGAGTACACCCCTCACATTTTTGTAAATATTTTATTATATCTTTTCATGTGACAACACTGAGGAAATGACACTTTGCTACAACGTAAATTTTGTTTAACAGTGTAAATGTGCTGTCCCTTCAAAATAACTCAACAAACAGCCATAAATTGGGCCCAAAGTGTCAATATTTTTGCCACTGGAGTCCTCTTCCACTCCTCTATGACAACATCATGGAGCTGGTGGATGTTAGAGATCTTGCGCTCCTCCACTTTCCATTTGAGGATGCCCCACAGATGCTCAATAGGGTTTAGGTCTGGAGACATGCTTGTATAGTCCCCTCAAAATAACTCAACACACAGCCATTAATGTCTAAACCGCTGTCAACAAAAGTGAGTACACCCCTAAGTTAAAATGTCCAAATTGGGACCAATTAGCCATTTTCCCTTCCTGGTGTCATGTGACTTGTTAGTGTTACAAGGTCTCAGGTGTGAATCAGGAGCAGGTGTGCTAAATTTGGTGTTATCGCTTTCACTCTCTCATATAGGTCACTGGAAGTTCAACATGGCACCTCCTGGAAAAGAACTCTCTGAGGATCTGAAAAAAAGAATTGTTGCTCTACATAAAGATGGCCTAGGCTATAAGAAAGACCCTGAAACTGATGTTAGAATCTGTAAGTGGATAATTTTCTCTTATTTTATTATAAAATCCCTGTATACACATTTTGTTTTTGGCTGATTCTATTTAACATGACAGCACTTCAAGAAGTATATCCTAAACTTCATTTGTTGTATTCTATTGACCATTAGTGCAATAGTTCCACTATCCTCCTGAAACTTTTTCTCACTTTTGAGAAGCTTTGGCGCTATTATAAGTAATAGCATACTTTGATGGTACGGTACTAAATTTTTGAAATCTAGGGTTAGGACATGGAATGCACTTTGTAAGCATAGCAATAGGAATCACTAGTACAATAGTTTTACTAATCCTTTTAATGCATTTTGTTACTGTTGGGAGGCCTTTATTTTATTATTATTATTATTTTATTATTTTATGTAATAGAATACATTAATGCCATGGTGCCAAAATTCATAATACTTTGTATCTAGGGTCAAGTTGTTTGATATACAGTTTGGCTTTCAAGAATTAGTTGCACTGGACTGACCACTAATACAGTAGTCTGATTACTCCTTCTGACATGTTATGTTACTGTTTGCATGTTACCACACCCTTTAGAGGCCTAACCTGTAGCTTAGAAGAGAACAGGTAATGAAATTAGTTCCTTATCACAAGTCTGTGATTATGTGTGATTTGCCACCAAGAAGTTCTGCTAAAAATGGCTTCCAGTTTTCCTTTAGCAGCAGGGTTACCAACAGTGGCGACTTGTCCATAAGGGGGGCAGGGGCGTCGCCCCCCCAATCCATGGTTCCGGCCCCTAATCTCCATGCAGGACACCGGAAGCATGGAATTTTTTTTTTTGGAAAGCACGTGATTAGAGGCTCTAAATGGTCTGCCCCTTTTCAAACACCTATACCTCACAGAAACACTGGCCTGTGGAACCTCCAGAAAGAATAAGAAGGGCTTCCCACAAGCCATAGTGAATAAAAAACTGCGAAGGGGAGAAAGAGCAACTTTGAGTTCCAACGAAGTGCTGGCCTTGAGGTGGAAGGATACCAGGAATGTGTACATAATGTACCACCATCCATGATGACACTACAATTGAAGTTCAGAGAAGACGAGGTCCAATTGAAAAGCCAACATGTGTACAAGATTACAATCTCTACATGGGGGGGTGGATTTCAACGACCACATGCTTCAGCCCTATTTATCAATAAGGAGGTCCCATTTCTGCTACAAGAAAGTAGCAATCTATTTAATTAATTTGGCCATTTATAATGCCTACATAATACACACCAAATCCATGGAAAGCCCTGCCCACTTCCTAAAATTCATTGAAGAAGTTTTCACGTCCCTCATCTACCATCAAAGACCCCCCCCAGAAAACCTTTGCTCTGATGCTGTTAGCCGAATTCATGAGCGTCACTTCCTGGGCAACATTCCACCATCTGAAGCAGGCTGAAGATGAGAAAAAAAGATGTAGAGTATGCAGCAAAAGAGTATTTAGAAGAGATGCCAGCTACCATTGTCCCCAGTGTCCCTCCGAACCTGGCCTTTGTATTGGTGAATGCTTCTGACTATATCACACATCCCTAAAATATTAGCCCATATTCTTAACTGTTTCCCCATTTTCATCATCTGTGCTGACCATTTCCCATGCTTCCTCAAATAACCACGCCACTGCCTTCCACGTGAACTGACCCTGGCCTGTTTTTTGACTATGCTTCTGCCTACTGTTTGAGCTGCTTCCATGTGAACTGACCCTGGCCTGTTTTATCAACTACGCTTCTGCCTTCTGCTTGGACTGCATCCATGTGAACTGACCCTGGCCTGCTTTATGGACTATGGTTTTGCCTACCGCTTGGACTGATCTGTTGCCCTGCTACTGTAGTACACAGGGGTCTCACATGTGAGGGGCTCCAGAAATTTTTTCTGGATGGAGAAAACAATTTTTTTGGTGTCTCTGGGTTTCGTAATTTCCGGATTAGGGTCTGGAGTCCGGAGGCTTCATAGAGATTTGTGTGGGTGAAGCCTCTACCCCTGTACCCCTGTGCACAAGTTTTATCTGATTGTGGCCCTCAGCCTGCTGCTGACTTACTGCCATCATGTCTCTGCCTGACTCATAAACTGACCACACCTCTGCCTGCTATCTGAACTATGGAAATAATTAGTTGTAGCAAGAGGCAGTATGTTTATGAAGGGCTGGAGAGCGGTACAATAATGAGTGCAGGCAGGTAACAGTGTACCAAGACCAATATTATGGCTGTGCTGGCTGTCTCTGCCTGGACAATTTCTATGGACAAATGCTTTGGCTGTGCTGACGATAGTCTTGTGCTGATTATAGACAATATTCTTGACTGCTGCCTGGATAATTACTATTGTTGTTGCTAAGCACATCCCTGCCTGCTGCCTGGACCAATTCTCTCCTCTGGGGACACTACTAAAACCACAGGTAATACTTTTTTTTTACCCTTTCCTCAATAGAATTTATTTTGGAGTGTAATTTTTGGTATGTAAATGCTGTGTTAGAAATATGAAGGGCCTTCAAAAATTATAGGTTGTCAGGAAATTAGGTGTATTAAGTCCGTCTCGCACTGCATTGATGGTCTCACAGTTCATTATGGCATGTTCCGGGGGTGCTCGGATTTCCTGCGGATGCCCCATAATGTTCAGTATTCGGCCAACGGGCGAACACTCGACTCGAACCGCGGGCTCATCCCTAATTGGCATGACTGTACATGTGCCTTCTTGAGGAGGTGGACCATGTTTGGAGGAAGAAAAATCCTGACTATGACCCTAAGAACACCATCCCTACAGTCAAGCACGGAGGTGGAAACATTATGCTTTGGGGCTGTTTCTCTGCTAAAGGGGCAATGAATGGAGCCATGTATTGTAAAATCTTGGATGAGAACCTTCTTCCCTCAGTCAGAACACTGAAGATGGGTCATGGATGGGTCTTTCAGCATAACAATGACCCAAAACATACTGCCGAGGCAGTGGCTCAAGAAGAAGCACATTAAGGTCATGGAGTGGCCTAGCCACTATAATCTGAAGGGGATCAAATAATTGTTTTTTCCCACTGTATAAGTATGTAAAACCTCATAAAACTAGCAGAATGCACTTTGAGGAAGTTTATGAGACCATGCAGCAGGTAACAGATAGTGAGATCAAAGTACGCTAGTAAAAAAAATGTTGGGACAGTCACATACATATAGGATTTTCCTTTTTCCAATGGACTTAATCTGTGTCTATTATGTGTAAAATTGTTTTGCAGTAAGTCTGTTTAAATGGTATTCAGCCAAGCATTTAGATGGTAATGTACCTCTATACAGTTTCTTGTATTATGATCAAGGTAGCAAATGAATCAACATATACCTGGTGTTCTGTAATATTTTAAGCTATACCTATAGTTCATCCTATTACAGCACAGCCCTCAAAGGTATGAAAGATTTACTACGTACCTTGAAAAATTGTTAAATGTGTAACAGCTGTACCGCGTGCCATTTAATGAATAAAAACAAACGTTTTTACGGCCTTTTTGTTTAATGAATTCTGTGTATTCATGGTACTTGTCTGCCAGCAAGATGAACTGGACCAGCACTTAGTCATAGTTGATGGGTGGCAGAGCTAAGATGCCTTTGGAGTGGTTTGTTTGATGTTTAACACATCCTTAAATGTATCCTTTATAACCCATTTTAGTAATAATCCATGCTGAAATCCAGAAGGTTTCAGCAAAGGTTTCTGGGAACTGTAAAAATGTTCCGTTCTCCAAACTAGTAGATATTGTTCTGATTTACAGGATGATTTATGCAGAGCTCTGTTTAAATGTATTTATCTATACATTTGGTGCAGAAATTTTGTAAAGATCTGCTGGATGGACAAATATGCTGTGCCATTAGGCTAAATTTAGCATTATGTTCTGCAAATGGCATTACATCCATTCAGTTGACCTGATGTCATTGAGCACATTTTATGAGTTTGAATTGTAGTATTTTCCCTTAAAGTACTTTTGATGTCGTTTTTTCAGGTCTGATAATTGCTATCAGGAGCTGTCCCAGTCGCATTTAACTTGCCTGCCCAACAACTGTTGAGATAAGAATTTACACAAGGGCTAAAGTGCAAGTATTGTGCTTTACTGCAAAGCATAAGTTGTGTGTGCAATAAGTAAAAAAATGTTCTCCCCGTGCATATAAAAAATTCTAAATGTTACTTGCATCATGCTTATCTTTTTTACATATTTCTCTAAACAATTATTGAAAAGAATACACACTCCCTTTATTGTGTAACAGAGCTGATAGAGCCCAAATGGAGTACATTTGTGAGCAGTCTATTTATTTATGTGCATTCATATTTATACAGGGCAGTTACAAGAGTTACATAATAAGCTTAGTTGACAAATGACACATGTTCACTGAGCTCAACCATAAAAAGAAAAAAATGTAAAACAATAAAAAGTAAAAAAATATAAGACTTTGCATTCCCAAAGCCCTTAAGGTCCATTTGATCTAGAGGAAGGCAAATGATCTTTCAAAGCATAGTTAAATTTTGCTCCACTAGGAGAAAATAAATAACTCTGTGTTAAATATTTTAGCAAAGTGCAAATGTACCACTATGACAGCCACCCCTTTGTTCAAGTTTCTGATTATTCTCTTTGTTTGACATATGTCTTTCCTAAATCCATGCTGGCTATTACTTATGAAACTCTAATATATTTCTGACCATATAAGTAAAAGTGCTCTCACAAAGGATTTATTGGTTTGGTAGTTTTTTGTTTAAAAAGCAGATATTAAAGCTTTACTACATCCAAGAAACCACACGCACACATGCCCCTTTAAGCTAATTGCTGCAGCATTAGAAACATATACTGAAACCGCTAAATATCTACCTAAACCTTAGGTTACATGACACGCTTGCCCCACAATTTTTATTTTCTGTATTGCATAGTCAGAGAGTATTTCTTTGGGTGCTCACATGGCTGCCTGAATGAGGTGGACACTTATGAATGGCTGTCCAGGGGCAGGGTGGTCCATAAGACTTCAGCAATGTAATGGTGTCAAAAAAGAAAAGTGACAGGGGACTAGTTAATGACAGGCAGTTATGGTGGTAAGTAGAAAGACTGCTTTGAAATTTCTCCCTCTTCTTGAGAAATTGTGGATAAAGGTGACTCAAGAGCTACTTATTCTGGTTCTGTTCCAAGAACTAGGAGCACAACCACGAAAAGATTTACTGATTCCAGCATCAACATTAAGATCACATTACATCTATTTGTTACACTGTTGGTCAAATCTCATTTATCTACCAGATTTCCCACTTAGTGTATGTTGATCTACATTCTAGCTTGCAGATATGTTATGCCTACCAACTGGAAGTACAGTCAGGTCCATAAATATTGGGACATCGACACAATTCTAATCTTTTTGGCTCTATATACCACCACAATGGATTTGAAATGAAACAAAATGTGCTTTAATTGCAAACTTTCAGCTTTAATTTGAGGGTATTTACATCCAAATCCAAATCAGGTGAACGGTGTAGGAATTACAACAGTTTGTATTTGTGCCTCCCACTTTTTAAGGGACCAAAAGTAATGGGACAGATTAACAATCATCCATCAAACTTTCACTTTTTAATACTTGGTTGCAAATCCTTTGCAGTCAATTACAGCCTGAAGTCTGGAATGCATAGACATCACCAGACGCTGGGTTTTATCCCTGGTAATGCTCTGCCAGGCCTCTACTTCAACTGTCTTCAGTTCCTGCTTGTTCTTGGGGCATTTTCCCTTCAGTTTTGTCTTCAGCAAGTGAAATGCATGCTCAATCGGATTCAGGTCAGGTGATTGACTTGGCCATTGCATAACATTCCACTTCTTTCCCTTAAAAAACTCTTTGGTTGCTTTTGCAGTATGCTTCGGGTCATTTTCCATCTGCACTGTATAGCGCCGCCCAATGAGTTCTGAAGCATTTTGCTGAGTATGAGCAGATAATATTGCCCGAAACACTTCAGAATTCATCCTGCTGCTTTTGTCAGCAGTCACATCATCAATAAATACAAGAGAACCAGTTCCATTGGCAGCCATACATGCCCATGCCATGACACTACCACCACCATGCTTCACTGATGAGGTGGTATGCTTTGGATCATGAGTAGTTCCTTTCCTTCTCCATACTCTTCTCTTCCCATCACTCTGGTACAAGTTGATCTTGGTCTCATCTGTCCATAGGATGTTGTTCCAGAACTGCGAAGGCTTTTTTTAGATGTTTGGCAAATTCTAATCTGGCCTTCCTGTTTTTGAGGCTCACCAATGGTTTACATCTTGTGGTGAACCCTCTGTATCCACTCTGGTGAAGTCTTCTCTTGATTGTTGACTTTGACACACATACACCTACCTCCTGGAGAGTGTTCTTGATCTGGCCAACTGTTGTGAAGGGTGTTTTCTTCACCAGGGAAAGAATTCTTCGGTCATCCACCACAGTTTTCTTCCGTGGTCTTCCGGGTCTTTTGGTGTTGCTGAGCTCACCGGTGCATTCTTTCTTTTTAAGGATGTTCCGAACAGTTGATTTGGCCACACCTAATGTGTTTGCTATCTCTCTGATGGGTTTGTTTTGTTTTTTCAGCCTAATGATGGCTTGCTTCACTGATAGTGACAGCTCTTTGGATCTCATATTGAGAGTTGACAGCAACAGATTTCAAATGCAAATAGCACACTTGAAATGAACTCTGGACCTTTTATATGCTCCTTGTAAATGGGATAATGAGGGAACAACACACACCTGGCCATGGAACATCTGAGCAGCCAAGTGTCCCATTACTTTTGGTCCCTTAAAAAGTGGGAGGCACATATACAAACTGTTGTAATTCCTACAGCGTTCACCTGATGTGGATGTAAATACCCTCAAATTAAAACTGAAAGTCTGCAGTTAAAGCACATCTTGTTCGTTTCATTTCAAATCCATTATGGTGGTGTATAGAGCCAAAAAGATTAGAATTGTGTCAATGTCCCAATATTTATTGACCTGACTGTAGCTATCTGCCCTGACAATGGAATTTCATTACATTTTTCAATTGATGTTGACTAGGAGACACATTTATAAAGCAATGATTATGACATTTACCAAGTATTTACTGCAGGGGAATCCTGCTGATCCATGTGTTTTGAATTCCAGTAAATGATTAACCACCTGTGAGTGGTTGGTTAATGTCCAATTCACTGCTTTAATAATATGCCCCAAGGTGTTTACAGATACTATCTGTAAAAAAAAAGGTATGCGGTATTACATGTTTTTATGGTTTATTTTCTGTTAATATATGTTTTTTATAATTTTTTTTATAATTTATAAGCAATGATAGATTAAAAAGTAAGAAGACTATAAGAACATTTTTACAAGCTATTCAGTTTATTATACTAATTATCAGAATTACCATAATAATCAATAAATAATATACAGTAATTTAGTTGTAATGTGTTGCAAATAATCACAAACAAGCCAATAGCCTGGGGGAGGGGGGCAGGACTGCCCTTTGTGTACAACCATTATATATGTATATATATCAGAGTTATAGTATATCATTTTGGATATATTCAGAAAGCAGTTTTATGGTTCCTAAGGCTCAATTTATGAAATTTCTGTGTCAATTGAAGGGAATTCGCTATTTGGTATTTGGTAATAATAGTATGTACATTTTTTAATTTTTTTTTTACAACAACATTTATTACTGGCCCACTACGACATATAGAAAATTAGAAGTTTTGATTAATAGCTCCCGCACATCTTGAATATTGATAATTCTTCTAAATTTATATGAGTGCACAAATACTTTTTCTGCATCATTTCTTTGTGCTGAAGCAATAGGAATTTCTTTTTATATGTTCACTGTCAGACTTTGACAATTTTCTTCCCTACCACCTTCTATTATTCTATTATGTTCTGGATGGAATACAGTAGAGAATTATATGTAACACACCAGTTGTTTTGGCAGAAAAACCAAAGTACTGCTTTCTAATATTATAAATAATATGTCCTTAAAATTCTGTAAACAGGCATTACCATCCTTCATAGCTGACTGTAGCAAAATAAATGCATTTTTGGAAAAATAGTTATGCATGGAGGTGATTTAGGTTTAGGGTTTTGTTCCAAATGAAGTGTTGATTATTTAAAACCATCTTTTACACTTTTAGGCTAGGTTTCCACTATTGCGTCCCCAAAGTCGCGCGATTTTGCCGCGATTTTTTACCGCGATTTTACCGCGACTTTTTACCGCGATTTGAAGCAATGCCTGTATCTATGGACCTCAAGTCGCATCAAAGTGGGACCAAAGTAGTGCAGGGACTACTTTGAAGTCGCTGCGACTTGAAGTCGCACAGATATGAACGGTACTCATTGGAAATCATGGGAAACAATTTGTCATGCGACTTTTCAGTCCCAAGTCGCATGAAAAGTCGCACTAGTGGAAACAGAGCCTTACCCCTTCCTGCTCATCAGTGTCTCTGTGTCTGTTTCAAAGGTTCTGAATACCCAGGGGAAAGAAAGAAACAGCGATCATGTGACCACTGTGATTAGCTATCACAACAGTCATATAATCAGGAGCTAATTGAGTCAGCTATCGATTTCTAGTGGGGACTGAGAGCTGTCTTTGACAGCTCAGTCCCTGTGGTGGGACTGTGCAGTGAGCAGGATGCATAACAGTATACAAAAATAGAAAGAAAAAAATTGCAAACAAGTCCACTTTTAGTGGACTTTTAAAATGTAAGTTGGGGTGGATTTTCACATAAAAAAGACTCACTTTATAGCTTTTCTAAGCCTGGTACATTTGAAATGCTAGATTAATGTATTTGGACACAGCCTGGTTAATTGCAAATCACTAGCTAGCTGCTATAGGCCATTTGTGTCAAATTCAAATAAAGCATTGAGCCAAATTGCGTGGAATTTCAAATTCACAATGAAGCCAGTAACCTACCCCCTAGTTTTGGGACCGTAAGTCTGATGATGGTTGCACCAACATAAGTCTGGAAAAAAAACTGGAGAACTTTGGTAATTAATATTATATTAATAACTGAAATGAACAACATTTGTCTTGTAAAACATTGTCTAAAGTATTCAGCTGCAAAATATTGCATGAGAGTGTAACCGTTATCACCCAGAGACTAGTTGAGGCCGCATACAATTTAAATTCCCAAACCATTGGCAGGCCACAGAGCAGAACAGGAGGGTCACATGTGGCCCTAAAAAAAAAAAAACACCTGATTAACATGGCTGATTTTGATGACACAATAAGCCTGGAGCCAGTTAGTATTAAAGCAAAACTCTATATACAGTAAATTAAATAGACTGTACAAAGTGGTAATGTTATCTGAACCGGTTCGGTTCACAGCTGAACATGCGAACAGACCAAAAATTAGTGCGAACACGCAAACCCCGTTAAAGTCTATGGGACTCGAACGTGAAAAATCAAAAGTGCTAATTTTAAAGGTTAATATGCAAGTCATTGTCATAAAAAATGTTTGGGGCCCCAGGGGACATGTATCAATGCAAAAAAAAAGGTCTAAAAACGGCTGTTTTTTCGGGAGCAGTGATTTTAATAATGCTTAAAGTGAAACAATAAAAATGTAATATTCCTTTAAATATCATGCCTGGGGGGTGTCTATAGTAAAGTGTCACATTTTTCCCGTATTTAGAACAGTCCCTGCATAAAATGTAATTTCTAAAGGAAAAAAAGTCATTTAAAACTGCTTGCGGCTGTAATGTAATGTTGCCCCCCCCAGCCCATTACCAGGCCCTTTGGGTCTGGCATGGATATTAAGGTGAACCCCGCACCCAAATTTAAAAAAAAAATGCCTGGGGCCCCCAGTCCCTATATACTCTGAACAGCAGCAGTATACAGGCGGTCCCCAGGTTACAAAGAAGATAGGGACTGTAGGTTTGTTCTTGAGTTGAATCTGCTTGTAATTTGGAACAGGTACATTTTGTAAGTGTAGCACCAGCCAAAAAATCTATTTTTAAGCTTTTTGGATAACATAGGGAAGTGTTATCATCACCCCTGTAACATTTGTTTAGCTGTCTGTGCCCGTTCAGAAGATTTCACCTCACTTTCTGTCCCAATGACAATTGGATTTTGAAAATTTGGGGTTATTAGGGAAACAAGGATTGGTGATAAATCATCAGTGGGGAGACACCTTTTTCCCATATTAACTCTTACAGGAGTGAATTTCCCTTCCTAGGGGTAGATTTCCTCTCACTTCCTGTTGTCTCCCTCCGTTTGTAAGTAGGAGTCGTTTGTAAGTCGGATGTTTGAAAATAGGGGACTGCCTGTATATACTATACGGCCTGCCCTATACACTCTGTGGAAAATTGGGCCTTAGGTGTTGGTGGTACCAGAACACTGTAAGCCCTCACGGTTACTCTTGGTGGACGCTGGAACGGGCCCTGCTGTGAAATACTATATCAAGAATTGTAATTACATACCCCTGTTAAACAGGGGCAGAAAAATTGGGCCTTAGGCGGTGGTGGTGGCACAATACTGAAAAGCCTTGCAGATACTTTTGTTGAGCACAGGAACAGGCCCTTCTGTGAAATATTAGTTTAAAAATTGTAATTACGCACCCCTGTTAAACAGGGGCAGAAAAATTGGGCCTTAGGCAGTGGTGGTGGTGGCACAACACTGTAAAGCCTCGCAGATACTTTTGTTGAGCGCAGGAACAGGCCATGCTGTGATATATTAGATCAAAAATTGTAATTGTAATTCAGACGCTAGCAATGGTTTCTGGAACCAATCAGACCTGGACGCTGAGGAATGAAGAATTGCCTGAAGGCATCGGTCAGCCGGCCACCTTCTCCACTGCTCTTTCTGTGACTGAACGAAGCCTCAGCAACACGTTGTCCAGCACCAGGAAATTGTAACCTGGCTCTGGAAATGCATTGCTGCAAGGCCTCCCGAAGATGTTTCATCTTCTGCTCCCTCTGCGAAGGCTGGATAAGTTCTGCAACCTTACTCTTGTAATGTGGATCAAGAAGGGTTGCCAGCCAGTAATGATCCCTCACCTTGATACCACAAATCCTAGGGTCCTTTTGCAGGCTTTGCAGGATCAGGGAGGCCATGCAGCGTAGGTTTGCAGAGGCATTCGATCCTGAGTCCTCTGGGTCACTGAGGATCACATGATCCTCAACCACCTCCTCCCGGCCACATACAACTCCATGGGTTTCTGGGGACTGAAAACGATCCCTTGAAGACTGCTGCTGATGCTGAGTGTTATCCTCCACCTCCATGCTGACACAATCCTCCTCCTCTTCTTCTTCCTGTGTGATCGGCGGGCCTAAGGGAATACTAGTATCTGGATAAAGGGGGCCTTGAGAGGTAAGGAAGTCCTCCTCTTCCTCCCCCCGTTCTGCCTCAAGTGCCCTGTCCATTATTCCACAAAGTGTGTGCTCCAACAGGAAGACAAGAGGGACAGTATCACTGATGCATGCATTGTCACTACTCAACATCCTCGTGGCCTCCTCAAATGGTGACAGGACAGTGCATGCACCCTTGATCAGTAGACACTGGCGTGGCGAAAAAAAAGCCAAGCTTCCCTGACCCTGTCCTGGTGCCATACTCACACAGATACTCAGCCCTTTGCTGTGTGTACAGCTGCTGCAGCATTGCCAACGTTGAGTTCCACCTGGTGGGCATGTCACAAATGAGGCGGTTCTTGGGCAGTTTGCATTCTCTTTGAATGTCAGCCAGCCAAAAACTGGCATTATATGACTGGCGGAAATGCAAACAGACTTTCCTGGCCTGCCTCAGGACATCCTGTAAGCCTGGGTACCTGCTCAAGAACTGCTGCACCACCAAATTCAGGACATGAGCCAAACAGGGAACATGGGTCAACTGCCCCTGTCAGAGGGCAGAGAGGAGGTTGGTGCCATTGTTGCATACAACTATTCCTGGGTGAAGCTGGCGTGGCTTCAACCATCTCTGAGCCTGCCCCTGCAGAGCTGACAGAATCTCTGCCCCAGTGTGGCTCCTGTCCCCTAAGCAGACCAACTCAAGCACCGCATGGCATCTTTTTGCCTGAGTGCTTGCGTAGCCCCTTGAATGCCTATGGAGCAGCGCTGGTTCAGAGGGGAAATCTGCAAAGGAAGAGGCCATAGAGGAAGAAGAAGAGGAGGGAGTCGAGGAGAAAACTGTGGCAGAATCACCACTAGTATTTTGGAGGAACAAGCTCCAACAATACTGAACCCTGTCCTGCAATCTTCCCAGCTGCCAGCAGAGTTACCCAGTGCGCTGTGAAAGAAATGTAACGTCCCTGTCCATATAGAAAATAGGGAGAAACTGCGCTATAAACCAAATACATAAGCAATTAATGTGAAAAGCTGCAATCCCCACAAAAAACATCAATTGTGGATAAACATAGGAAAAATAAGGGATTGCGCTAATGTTTGTGTAACATTACGTGAAAATCTACAGTAAAAGAAAATTTATATAATAATCATGAATAAAACTAAAACACTGTGCAAAACATATGGTGGTGATCTAAAGAAGTCCCATCAAATGAACCATCAATAAAATATCATAGTGAATCCAAATCACCAACAAAAAAACAAATAAACAAAAAAAAGGAGTCCAAGTGATAATTAGTGTTAGTCCGTGACAGCAAGGGAGGGTCCACCACCAAAAAATGGAAGGGGCTGCTCCTTACCAGATGGCCATGACCCCCCACCACAGAGGATCACAGCAAGCAGAAATCTTATTAAGCCAGAAATGGGAACTGCCAACGGTGTCCACCAGAGGTCATCTCATCATCAGCCACACCAACGAACCCATGGCAAGGATACCATAAAATACAGAAGGAGCTCACATAGTGTAAAACCGATAAGATTTATTTAAGAAAAATAGAATAAAAAATGCACACTTACAAAGCGTGATGAATAAAACAGCCTTACGTCCAGCTCCGTGGCCACCGGAGCTCGGACAAACCTGTCCTGCTGGAATGTAACTCGCTTGGGGGTGACGTCAGCGCGTCGTCTGGCTCCACCCTACGCGTTTCGTGACATCATCACGTCTTCCAGGGGCACAGGGGAACGTCCCTGTCCATGCCTGCTGGACCATGAATCAGCAGTAATATGCACCTTACTGCTGATCGCCTTGTCCAACGAGGCCAAGACATTGCCTTCCACATGCTGGTAGAGAGCCAGAATGGCCTCCGTGAAAAGAAATGGCGTTTGGGAACCTGCCCCTGAGGTACCACACAATCCACAAATTCACAAAAGGGAGCAGAGTCTACTAGCTGAAAAGGCAGCAGTTGCAGTGCAAAGCTAGCATTCAGACGCTGAGCATGTGGATGGCTGGGACAGAATTTCTTTTGACGGTTTAGCAACTGGGGTAGGGAAATTTGCCTGCTAAAATCCGATGGAGGTGTACTGATAGCAGATTGGCTGCAAGTACTTGGGACACCTATTGCTATACCTTCATTCCCTCAGTGCAGGTTTCTGAGAGGACTGGAGGTATAGTGGGGTTGGAGAACCCAGCTAATGTGGAGCAGGCAGAGGTCCGCCTTGTTGTTTGATGTGGGTCTTTTAAGTGCTGTTGCCAATGGACTGCATGGGAGGTCATCATATGTCTGGTCAAGCATCTGGTCAGCCAAGCGGCTGCTGTTTTGGCCACTTTTGATACGCTTCAGACATATGTTGCAAACAGAAATGGTGCGATCTGCTTCACATGTGTCAAAAAAGGCCCACATCAAAATATGTGGGGAGTCAGTAGCACCCTGCACCTGCTTAGCTCTGCAGTGTGATGCAATAGGGTGGCTGCCCTTAAGCTGCCCCCTGAAGGGCATCCTACCTCTTTGGAGATGTGCCTCCTTCTCCTCCTGCTCCTCTCTTCTATCAGGCACCCAAGTTGAGTCAGTGACCTCATCATCCCCTCCCTCCTCGTCACTGAAGCAAACTTGGCAGTATGCTGCAACTGGGTGAACATGACTGCCAGTTTCTTGATCTTCTTGGACACCCCCTCTCTCTAGGCTGACGTTACTCCCTTCCTCAACCTGGGTACCATCATCAGAGCCTTCAAATCGCTGCACATCCTCCTGCAGCATGTACCCGATACTGTGGTCGAATAGTTCGGGGGACTCTGTGCATGATGCTGGGGCTAGGGAAGGAGTGACTGTTGACATGCAGCCGATGGAATAGGCCACTTTGGCAGCTGCATTGGCAGGCAAACTACTCTGAGCCTGGGTGACAGAGAATAAGGAGGATGAGGATGGCTTTGTTATCCATTCCACCAACTTCTGCATGTTGTGGCTCAATAAAATGGCCAGCTGCAGGAAAAAAGGACAAGCGTCCTCCACGGCCACGTGCTGAGGATGCACCATGTCCATGACTGTCACGGAACGCCCCACACTCCGCTTGAGTGCTTCCGTCATATACCGCTTCCTAAGTTCTGGAACACGGGTCCAATGGATCTGGCTATAGGAACCCCAAGAACTAGACAACACCAGTCTTGGAGTACATCAGAACTGCTCTTTATTTTGAGATCTCACAGACCTTTATACAGCAAGGATGACTCAAAGCTAACCTAATTAACATGACCTAATTTACTACAAAATGTACCCAGACCAGATGACAGTCTTGTGGGCACCGAGCTTCACACATTAATACAATTAACAATACAAACAACAATCTCCCCCCTCCTCAGCCTAGACCATTCGTCTATTAGCCAGGGCTGGTGGCTAATGTGATCAGCTCTCTCAATTAACATAAACACATGTTGATAACACCAGCATCTCCTCACAGGATGTGTCCCAGCAGAATGAATCAGTCTTATCAGCAGGGGGCTGCTGGAGGAATCCCCCCTCCCTCTTCAGGGACACAAATATACAGTAAGGAGTCCCCATACAATATATACATGACTGAGTCCGATTAATACAGTTCAGACTGGATTTCTCATTCAGCTCAAATGCTAGGGCCCATAATCGGTGGGCAACAGGCTTGCACACAGTCCTCTCCAACAGCCTCCGCTCTGGCCATGCCCGTGACATTTCTCCCCTTTCGGCAGGAGACTAACACAGGAGGAGACCCCAGACGGGTTGACTCCGAAGTTAGTCCACAGCTCCAGTCCTCTACTGCCTGTACCCACACAGTACCCCAAACAAATCATCCCAAACAGTGCATTACTCACCCAGCCATCCTCTGCCTCTCTCCGAGAACATATCTGCCGCTGGGGAGAGGCCCGGACTGGCCCTTCTCCCTGGAATCCTTTCTGCCGCTGGAGAGAAGACAGGGGGACTGGGCTCACTCCATCCTGCTGTTGGGGATCTGGGCCGACTGCCCAGCATCCCTGGGGTATACAGGTGGGGACTGAAGCCCCATCAACCGACACCAGATCAAGCTGCAGTTGTGAGGTGATGACTGCATTCTCTCCTTGGATCCTGATCTGCAGCTCGCGATAGACTGCCACCTCCTCACCTTGGGCCTCCACAATTGCTGCAGGTGTGGGGCAGAGGTCTTGGACCCTCTGTCCGGTTGCCAGCACTTCTGCTGGGGGTTTGCCAGGTGGTTCCTCCTCTACAGAAACGTCTATTAAATCCCCAGTCTCTGGAATTGGTAAAAGTGTGGGACAGAGGTCTTGGACCCTCTGTTCAGTTACCAGATCTTCAGCTGGAGAAGTTTGTTTTAACTCCATAGATGCTGCTGGCAGAAAATCACATGTCCCTGTCATTGTTGTGGGAGAAAGGCTGACTACCTCTTCTCTCAGGAAGGCTGAAGCCACTGTTGGTGCTGGGCAGAACACAGTGAACTTTGGCCCTGATAGCAGCTCTTCTGCTGGAGGCTCATCAGGTTGTTCTTCCTCAGCAGAAAAGTCTATTAAATCCTCTACCTCTATAACTGGTGTCTGTGGATAGAGGTTCACCATCTCCTGTCCGTGGAACTCAGAAGATGCCATCAGTGCTGGGCAGAGGTTAGCAGAGCTCTGCCCTGTTGTCAGCACTTCAGTTTTGGGGATGGCAATCTCCAGATTTTCCACTGCAGATTCTCTGGCATGCTGCTGGACAGGCACATTCCTCCATCCAAGATCATCCCATGCAGAAACAGGATCATCAAGGTCAGTCAGCACTTGCTGCATCCGCCATAAGACCTCCGCCTCCATAGCTGTGGGGGCAGGTTGGCAAAGCACACTATCGCTCTGCCACATTGCCGACTCTTCAGCCAGGATTTCAGGGTTGTCAGCTGGTATTTCCTGATAGTCCCAGGCAAAGGGAGCCCAGCCCTGGCACTGAGCAATGTCTAGCAGCCGTCTGTAGGCGATCTCTAGCTCCCATTCCTGAACGGCCAGAAACTCCAAATCTTCCTGTGCCCAGTGCACTTCCGAAATGTTCAGTAGCCCTTCTCTGAAATCCATGATTTCGTCCACCCGCCGCTCCAAATCACTCCCAAAGTTAGGGTCCCCTGTCAGCTTCACAAACAACAGTCCCAAGCCGCCGTAGCTTAAGCCTTCCGTTGGGCTGTCATCCGCTATCCAGGGACATGCTTGGGATACATGCCACCGGAGGGCTCTGTAGCTCTCATCCAGCTTCATCTCTGCCCAGACCAGCCTGCTTAATTCAGCTGTCTGCTTCTTGTGTGGTTTTTCTCCCAAAAACCGCACCCGCAGTCCGTACTGCGACCAGTACCTTTCCTCGATGGAGGGGAGAACGTTTCCCTGGTGTCGCTGCTCACGGGCTAGCGCTTCCTTCCAGAGTTTGCAGCGAATAGAATCACACCATCCCAGCAGGACCTGCTCCGATACTGGTCCTCTGTGCTGTATCTGCATCTCTCGCAACCTCCTTCTGAATTCCTCATCCATGGCGGCTGGTATCTGTACCTCTCCTCTTCTGCTATCTGGACCTTGGATCCAGATGGAAGTTTGGATGTCCCAGACTTCAGGAAGCTTTCCCGCTGCTTGCCACCAATGTCACGGAACGCCCCACACTCCGCTTGAGTGCTTCCGTCATATACCGCTTCCTAAGTTCTGGAACACGGGTCCAATGGATCTGGCTATAGGAACCCCAAGAACTAGACAACACCAGTCTTGGAGTACATCAGAACTGCTCTTTATTTTGAGATCTCACAGACCTTTATACAGCAGGGATGACTCAAAGCTAACCTAATTAACATGACCTAATTTACTACAAAATGTACCCAGACCAGATGACAGTCTTGTGGGCACCGAGCTTCACACATTAATACAATTAACAATGCAAACAACAATCTCCCCCCTCCTCAGCCTAGACCATTCGTCTATTAGCCAGGGCTGGTGGCTAATGTGATCAGCTCTCTCAATTAACATAAACACATGTTGATAACACCAGCATCTCCTCACAGGATGTGTCCCAGCAGAATGAATCAGTCTTATCAGCAGGGGGCTGCTGGAGGAATCCCCCCTCCCTCTTCAGGGACACAAATATACAGTAAGGAGTCCCCATACAATATATACATGACTGAGTCCGATTAATACAGTTCAGACTGGATTTCTCATTCAGCTCAAATGCTAGGGCCCATAATCGGTGGGCAACAGGCTTGCACACAGTCCTCTCCAACAGCCTCCGCTCTGGCCATGCCCGTGACAATGACCAACACTGTCAACTGTAGACAGAGACCCTGCTTGCCCTCTTTTAGTGGCCTGTGTGTGGCTGCCTCTCCTTGGTGGCCTTCCGAACATGCTGTAAGTTCTTGAAATCCCAGGTGTCGCAATCGATGGAGATGATGAGGCTGCTAACAGCCAGGATCACCCCACCAGCTAACGAGTATGTCTCAGAGCCCAAGCAGACTTCGAAACCTACAGTCCTTTCTGCAGAGAAGCCTATGAGTCAAGTAGTCTGTCTCAATTGCGGGGTAATGGGTCATTACCGACATAACTGCACAAGTCCGCTAAAACATCTCAGTTGGTTCAGAGAAGCCGGCAAGAAACCTCAGAGGGCCCTGGTGAAGAAGCTGAATGGGTGCCCACCTACAGTAGTTAGCTCAAAAGGCAAAGACACAGGGAAACCACAGCGGAAGCCTAAACTGTCGCAGAGGGCTCTCAATGCTGTTTCTGTATGACCAGACAATCCGCTCCAATCGACCTCAAGTGTCCGGTCGCGGAGAGTAGGTGCATACCAGCCTTCTGGAGCCCAACAGAGACGCCAGCAAAATCTGAAGCCTGTCAAAAAGGGGGCGCGAATACAGACAACAGAACAAACTATCTACTCTACTTCAGGTATATTCCCTGACAAACTAATGGGACCTTCTACCATTGTGTCAATTCAAGTAGAAGGCATCTATAATAAAAGCCCTTCTGGACACGAGGGCACAAGTTATCCTACTATATAGAGACTTTTACGACCGACACCTCAAAGACTTACCCCTGCAGAAATTGGAGGAACTGGAAATATGGGGTATTGGAACCCAAAATTTCCCATATGATAGATACTTGCCGGTCAAGTTGACTTTTCACCCCTCTGTGACCGAACCAACAGAAACATTTGATACCTTAGCTGTTGTATGCCCTCGCCCATCAGGAGCCAACAAGAGTTCTCTGATAATAGGAATGAACACTGACCTGGTCAGAAGGCTGCTCACTCCTCTTGTATTGAAGCCTGACACCCCAACCAAAGGCATACACCCTATGCTGAGACAAGTGTATCAGCATCTAGTCAAAGAACAGAGAGCCCCAGCTGAAGGAGTGGGGAAGATTTGGCGATTGGACAGAAGTGAGAAGATACTACAACCTGTAGATGTGGTGTGTCTACAAGCTTCAGTCAAGCTCAGTTGGGAACAAGCAGGCCCCTTTGTTGTCCTTGAATCTGACCGCCAGGGAGAGGACATGGGTGTGGAGGTAATCCCAGAAGTCATATCAATTAGGGCTCTGCAACTGAGTCGTGGGAAGATTCCTGGCAGCATCCGAAATGTTACGGCCTCACCGTTGAAACGGGGAGCCTGAATGCTGTTAGGACAAGTAAATCCGGCCACCCCAGTCTCACCATCTGATTTGGGGAAGGGAAAGAAGGACAGACTCTCCATAGAACTTAAGTTTAATTTAAAAAAAATTTTTTTTTTTTTTTTAAATTTTGATACACTGCCAAACATGAGGTATACAGGTAAGTGTATACCCCCTTCACCACATCCCGACAATAATTTTTGGAGAGATAAACAAAAGAGACCTTGGGATTGTACGGGTGAGGGGGGGAGTGGAAATAAATTACCTAAGAAGTAAGGAGGGGAGAGGGGTTTTTTTTTTTAAAGGGATAATATGATTGGTAATACAGGTACCCAGGAGTAGTAAAAAATATATACTTTATTAGAAATATACAAAAGAAATATTTAAAACAGTGAAAAGTTCATACAAAATATCTAGACCATATACATGAGTGTTTTAATCAAGGAAAACATGCATATACGTGGTACTTGAGAACCCAACATGTTTCGGATAAAAAATGCAATTCCTTCTTCAGGGGTTTCCTGTAAGGATATTGTATGATCTGGGGGGGTACATAGGTAGAATATACCAATCATTAGTACACATATACAGTATACATTATACATATAGCTATAAATGGTAGGTCATAGGAGCTTATAAGGGCAAACAATCATGATAAGAACTTGGGAAAATGAGAAATATATGTATATTTGTATATATCATAAGGAAGAGAAAGGACTTACTCGTTCACAGAAATGTGTGCATATCCCAGGCTGGACTGTAACTTGGTAGCTTAACAGATAGTGCTCCAAATCCTAGTCACCACAGCATCAGTTACGCATTGTGTTTAAATATATATAGCCACATATAGGCTTATATAGTGAAAGCCAAGGGCCAAAGGTTGGATGGAATTTCTGTAGTGATAATACTGGGGGATCTTAGAGCCTCCCGGATGCGTCAAACATGGGAATTCACCAGCGTCCACAAGGAACAGCAAGGAGAGGAAGGGGGGGAATGTACAGCCCTAAATATAAATATAATATGATATAAGTATCAGAAGGTAAATTGATGGACAGAGTACATCAACACATACAATAGTCAATGTGCGAATGAGTATATATGCGTCTACATGCGTCTATGAATATATAAGCGTCTACCTAGGCCCTCCTATCGTGCCAGAATTAAATCGTGAAGAAGAAATATAACCAACAGATATATATAAAATGGTATAGTAAGTAAGGTATGGGGAGGTAGCAGTGGGTTAACCTGTATGGGGTTCGCTCTATGATATGTACAATCCATTTAAACAAGTGTGTTTGCACAGTGGATCAATGGCTTTTACCCCAGTATGTATATATATATATATATATATATATATATATATATATATATAACTCTCTATTTGCATGACAGATAGTAAGGATGTCAATAATATCTGAGGAAATCGCCATATTAATATGGTAAAATCTAGTACTTACTTAAAGTTGTCAGACTGTTAGAAAGGACATCAACCTCCTCCTAGATGTGCAGTCTAGGTGTGCAGCTCAAAAGTGTGTCTGCAACTGGAGGTTTAAAAACAGCTGAGTAGAGAAAACCCCGCCTATACTGGGCGGGGGATGTGTACTGCTAATCTATTGTATAGTGCACTAGGGGGACGGACACAGTTCGGCATCATCAACTACCTCAGCTGAACAGTGTCAGCGGAGGGAATGATGATGCAGTGGGGGGTGGACGGGATTCGGCGTCACTAGCCCTCCAGCTGATCAGTGTCAGCAGAGGAGGTAATGTGCGCCGAAGGCTGTTCCCTCGGCACGGCGGCGTCCAAAGCCAACGCGTCATAGGACGCGATGACATCAGATGTCGCGGCGCCTCCGACACGGGAAAGAAGGGCTCAGTGAAGGCCGGTCCAAAGAGCAGCCGCATCGCGCATGCGCGAGCGGTGGATCAGATGGATCGCCAAGAGCCCTATGTAAGGCCCCACTATACAGAGATGTGGGGCCTACCCGTGCCGGGGGACATATGCCAGTGAAAAAACATGAATGGACTTACCCTGGGGCAATAGATCCTGAGTGGAACGACATGTCACAGTAGAATGATTGATTATACATGAAGGCAAACTGATGCTGCGGGCTAAGAGAGGAGGGGGGGACAAAAAAGGGGGGGGGGGCAACCACATGTCAAGCAAAGTCCGCCCATGGATATGTCATGCCAAAATACATAAGACATACATAATTGAAGTACATAACAATACATGCAAATAATACATATACCATACCATAATACAATGTGACATATTCATAAAGGTTGCAGTAGAACAGTTTTACCCACAAAACACCTCACTATCACCTGAGTGGAAAGAAAAGGTCAAAGCCAGCTCCTGAGATGGCAGAATAAGTTCTCAAAAGATGAATTTGATGTGTGGTGTGTGAAAAGTGCCCAGCACTGGATTCACCTTCAGGAAGACAAGCCATTCAGGGAAAGAGTCAGACGGATCCCTTTAGAGGACCTAGAAGATTTACATGAGCAGCTGGCTGAATTGAAGAGATCAGGCATCATCAGGGAGTCTAGGAGCCCTTATGCCTCCCCCATAGTGGTGGTGCGGAAGTAAAAAGGGGCCCTGAGGCTGTGCATTGATTATCGGACGCACAACAGGAGGAGCATCCCTGATCAGTACACCACTCCAAGGATAGAAGGGGCAGAGCCTATCAGGGGTGAAGTGGTTCAGCGTGCTGGACTTGAAGAGTGGGTACTATCAAATCCCCATGCACCCTGAGGACAGGGAAAAACAGCAAAATGGCTTTTATCACCCCAGTAGGGTACTTCGAGTTTCATAGGATGCCTTAAGGTCTGTCCGGTGCTCCAGCAATGTTCCAGAGACTGATGGAGAAGAGAGTAGGTGACATGAACCTAATCGAAGTGTTGGTGTATCTGGACGATATCATCGTCTTTGGGAAAACTCTTGAAGAACATGAAGAGCGTCTGGAGAAGGTTCTGAGGAGACCCTATGATGATGGAATGAAGCTGTCCCTGGAAAAATGTCAGTTTTACCAGCCTTCAGTTAATTACCTCGCCCATGTTGTCTCAACTGAAGGAATAGCTACTGACCCCCAGAAGCTGGAAGCTGTCACCTCTTGGCCAACGCCTACCAATGTAACTGAGCTTAGGTCATTCCTGGGATTTTGCTTATACTACAGGAGATTCATTGAGGGATTTGCCCTCTTCATAAGTTACTGAAGAGCAAGGATGAGAATGACGACCCAGACCTAACGAAGCCGGTCAAACAACATGGAGGGCCCAGGAAGCCTCGGGAGTCAATCCAAGAACAGTGGACTGACCCATGTGAGCAAGCCTTTCGGCAGCTGAAGTGGAGTCTAACAACCGCTCCTGTTCTGGCCTATGCCAATCCAGCCAAGCCATATGAGCTGCATGTTGATGCCAGTCGAGATGGGCTGGGCGGGTACTGTATAAGGAGACTCAAGTGGACAGGGAAATGTTCTGGTGGTGACCGACTACTTCACCTGGTATGCCCAGGCATTTCCAACTAAGGACCAGCAAGTGTCTACGGTGGCCAAAATTCTGGTAGAGAAGTTCTTTGTCCGTTACGGCTTACCTCAGCATATTCACTCTGACCAGGGGAGAGGCTCTGAGAGTAGACTCATTAAAAGACTGTTAGACCTACTAGGTGTTCAGAAGTCAAGAACCCCCCAACCCCCCCCCACATCCTCAAGGAGATCCCCAGCCAGAACGCTTTAATCGCACCCTCCTGGATATGCTTGGGACTCTTACGGCTGAAAAGAAACAGCATTGGAGCAGGCACATTGCAGCTATTGTACACTCCTATAATAGCACTGAAAACTATGCCACTGGCTATTCACCATATAGGCGGATGTTCAGTAGGGAAGCTCAACTGCCAGTGGACTTAGCATTTGGCACCTCTTTAGATCATACCTCGATGGTGTCACACAGAAGATATGTGGACCACCTGAGAAAGAATGTGAAGACAGCCTATGAGAAAGCCTAGGCTGCCTCAGACACCTGGGGCCAGCAAAACAAGCAAAACTTTGACCCAAAGGTGAGAGTACATGATTTGCAGCCTGGTGACAGAGTGTTACTGAAGAACTTGGGCATAGGAGCATGCCAATTGCTTGTTTTCTTACATGTACCAACCTGTTTTTGCCTCCTGTTGTATTTTTGAAAGCATGTAACAGGTTGTGGACATTATATGTTGATAGACTCTGTCCTTCCTTTAGGAACCAAAGGTTCATTAATGGGGGGAGTATGTAGCAGGCATGTTGTAATGCAATTTCTCCTTTTGGCCACAAGACGGAGACAGAGAGATGCTGACTTGTCCTTCCAGAAAACTCAGAGACACAAAGCAAACTGGGAAAAAGGGGAGTTTCGGGAAGTGCTGAGGTAAATGAGGAAAGGGAAGTGCTGAGGTAAGAGAAAAGAGAGAGAGACAGGTTTTCCACACAGCACTGCAAAGAGAGTGTTGACAGGAGACCGAAGAGAGGGAAGTGCTGAGATGATTGAAAGAGAGAGAGACAGGTTTTCCACACAGCACTACAGAGAGAGTGCTGACAGAAGATCTGAGGAGGGCTGTCTGAGGAGAGTGAGGAGAGCGGTCTGAGGTACCAGCATCTGATTGAGGGGAGAGACACACGCTGACACCAGGGACTGTGTGATCCAACAGAGGGAGAGAAAGCCACGTTTCTCTGGAAACTACTGGGATGAGTTACCATGAGGAGAGGGGATAGAGGACAGGAGTGGTGAGGTGACGGGACTGTGTGGTGGAACTCCACCTAAGAGAGGGCCACACTGTCTACCAGTATCTGAGAGAGAGAGAGACCCACGCTTTTCCCGAGACTGCTGCCAAGAGACTGGTGACAAAGGAGCCAGGAACAGTGTCACCCACACAGTCCTCCAACATTCGGCCCAGGGACCCTGCTCATCAACTCAACGCCATCTAGCCCAGCAGAGACAACCCACACACTGCTTCGGGGGATCACAAGACCCATCCAGGTGTACTGTTGGCCATTGTCCCATCACCCTGCCAGTTCAGCTACCAGCCATCCTGTTCGGCCGATAGGTGATCCAGTACCTTACAACATTGCCTGGAGCCTGAACCATCATTTGGGATTTCCGTTGTGTCTTTACCCAGAGGATTGGTGAGCGGGTGTAAAACCAACATCTTTCTTAGCACAGTACAGACACTGCATGCAGACACCTATTCCCCTTTCTACTATCAGAGGATGCTTGTTTGGAGCTCCAATTTTAGCAGTTCTGTTCTTACATACTACCTAATGGGATTTCCTAGAGGATTACTGTCTCACTTTTGATTGATTATACCTACTCTCTTTACAAAGGGCCCCAATGTTTGCTAGCAGAAGATACTAGTACCCTTCAACTCGGGACCTGTAACATTACAGAACTGTGCTTACTGTACCTGTTAACCCATTTCTTCTTTTTGTATTGTTACCTTCAATGGTGTTTGTGGCTCAGAAGGAGCTGAGAATTTGATAGATCTTCTCTCCTCCCTCAGCGTCTGTGTTATGGGCAAATAGATTACTACCCTTTTCTAAATTTACAGTTGCTAAGTATTAAAGGTTGTCTTTTCTAATGTATTAATTATTTGCAGAAAGGTTTAACAGTGGTGTAAGCTTCCATATGCTTTAAACCGTGATAATATATTCAATTTGTTTATCACTACCAGATGTGTGTCTGTTTTTTGTGATAATCAACAGCCAGGATAACAGTATTTTCCACATGTGTCTTTAAATGTGTTTGCAGTAATTTCATTTAACCAGGTGTGCCAGAGGGGCTGAAGTCATTCTTGGGGTTGAGATGGAGATCAGAGAACCCAAATTTACCAATCGGCTCCTTCGGGGGTGGAACTACAGGTAGTACTCCATTCCCTTGCTAGCACCCATTTGATGTCCAATAGCACTCTCATAAGCCAGCCCATATCATGTCTTTCTTCAGAATGTTTATGGGTGTTGTAGTTTGGGGTACATGCCCGACATCAAGGAGAGAATTTATAGGGTCATGAACATCCCTCCACCAGGCTATTGCACTAATCTGAACTATTCCAGAACTGAACGAGACATCATTAGGAGATAGAGTGAGTAAAAACAGCAATTCTACACTGAACGTAAAACAAATTACACCCTGGTACATCATTTTTGGGACAAACCAAGCAAACCAGATAATTATTTGACTGGAGTTCAGATTGCAGAGCCCTCCAGTAATAAACTGCTCACTTGAGAATTGGATGTTTGTGTTTATCTGAGGTGCCAGCACACAAATGACCTTTGCCTAGCTCAGCTGTTTTTAGTATCGGATTATTCTGTACACACTTGAAACAAACCCTGTAGTGAAAAGGTATGGGGCCTGACATTGCTAAACTCTCCTTCTAAATTCTCCTGCTGTCATGGTCATCCAGCTTATGAGCCTTGCCTCACCCTAACTTTTTTTTACCTGTATGCTTGTTCTAGGTAAGTGACTCAGATTAGTGAAGCTGAGAACTAGCATTCTAATGCCCCGTACACACGGTCGGATTTTCCGATGGACAATGTCCGATCGGAGCGTGTTGTCGGAAATTCCGACCGTGTGTGGGCGCCATCGGACATTTTCCATCGGATTTTCGACACAAAGTTGGAGACCAGGAGATAAAATTTTCCAACAACAAAATCCGATCGCGTCAATTCCGACCGTGTGTGGCCTGTTCCAACGCACAAAGTGCCACGCATGCTCAGAAGAAATTCCGAGACGGGACAGCTCGTTCTGGTAAACTTAGCGTTCGCAATGGATACAGCACTTTCGTCACGCTGCAATGTTCAAAATGGTTTAATACAGCGCACTCTCTTCTTCTTTATAATGTGACAAGAATTAAGTAGTTTTGCTGCTCATATTCACACACACTTCTCACAAAGTTTTATTTGTGTTTTTTTAGTGGGATTCCCTGAATATAATGTTATTAGTTGTCACATCTGACAGTTTTATATTTTTTATTTTTTATTTTTTTGGATTTTAAGCCTTTTTTTTTTCTTTAATGTTTGGATTTTTTCCAAGGCTGATCTTTGTTCAATGTTATTTTTATTTTTCATCCAGAATATTTTTGGGTGTGTTTTGTGTGTCAAGTTACCCCAACACCATTGATATCTTTTATTATTTAATCTCCAGGAGATTGTTTAGTGTTGATGTCCCTTGTTCATTTCACATTGTATATTTGAAATGTACCTGAATCCTCACAAACCAACTGTCATTTTTGAAGTAAAACACATAGGAGAGTATAATTCAAAACAAAAATCCTTTATTAAGGGATCCGAACCAAACAAAGAGGAAGGCAACACTGGATCAACAGGAGAAATTAGCGAAGCCTGGGACCCCCACGGCAGACATCAATTCTTCAACATCAAAATTGGTGGCCTGAGGAGTCCATATGTAAGGGAGGGCAGTCCGGTCCAGAATTCGCAGAGATCCGGATAACAGCAGATGACATGTGTGTCACCAGGCTGTGGTACCACAAGAGGCTGCATCTTTTGGCCAACCAGACTGAACCCAGGGCAATCACTGTCTGGTCTTCCTTCCACGCTTCCTTCCGGGCTGTGGCTGTGCAGTTGGAGATGTGGCAGGAGGAGGAGTAGGACCTGGAGGAGGAGGAGGACTGGGGGGACCTGGAGGAGGACTGGGGGGACCTGGAGGAGAGGGAGGAGGAGGAGGAGGACCTTCAGGAGGAGGACCAACGCGAAGGTGTGTCTGAGGTGTAATTTGGCCCCTCATACCTTTCTCCAGAGCCTCCGATATGAGGGCCCCACACAAGACTTTTTGGCCCTCCTCCATCCTCTGCATTTTATAGGCTATGAAGGCAGCAATGTTCTCCTCCATGGTGTGGGGTGCTCCCAGGACCTCTGTAGCCCTCCAAAAGAATGCTATAGCAGCCTCCTCTAGGGTACTCCTCCTACTGCCACTTTCTCTTTTTTAGGGGGGGTGGAGGGACCTGCAGATCAGCCAGCCGGCTCGGCCCGGCCACCTCCTGGCTGAGACTTCCCTGTGTATGAAAAAGGGACATGGTTGTAATGTTTTGCATCATCAATCCCAATCCTAAATTAGTACTCCCAAATAACATCTAGTTAACATAATTGATTGGACAAGCAGAAATATTTAGAGGAATGCTATACCTGGCTCAATCTGGGCTCCTCCACATGTGGCCTGGAAGGCCCAGGTTGGGCGTCAGAAGCCTCAGCCGGGGGGGAAGGAAGCGTGGAAGGAAGACTGGAGAGGGATGACCTGGGTTCAGTCTGGCCTGCCAGAAAGTGCAGCCTGTCGTAGTACAACATCCTGGGGACATAGATGTCATCTGCTGCTCCGGATCTCTGTGAATCCTGGACATTCTTGCGCTCCCTCAGAAATGTGCTCCTCAGGCCACCAATGAAGATCTTTAAATAGGTGATGTCTGCCGTGGGGATCACCTGCTTCACAATTTCACACAATTGCTCCAGTGCTGCCTTCCTCTTTGCTTGATTCTTGAAATGGGGGTGTGTAATCTCCCACAGACAGGGCAGCTCCCTTAGCATCTCTGTGAATACTGACATGAAGTCATTGTCTTTCATTAAGATATCCATGTTCACTGCAAGACACAACACAAGACAAAGCCTAATGTCAGACAAAACTCTCCTAATCTTGTTACAATATAGGCCTCAATCTAGAAGCAGTATAGGCACAAGTTTGTCTCTTACCTTCATTCTTACGATCGGCGCGTCCAATGCTCCTTCCTCCGCTCACAGTTCGTACATAATACGCACGCGTGTTACGCTTTATACACACTGCGCATGCGTGTAACTCCGCCCGCCCCTGACGTTCTTTCTAGTCTATTCCCCGCCCCTTTTTGTTCGGCGCAGTGGGTGAAGAGCACATGGCGGAGTTACAGCAGGAGCATGCTAATTCTAGCAACGAGGAGGAGGAGGAGGAAAGCCCGGATCCAGGCACGTCCCGATCCAGAAGGAGACATTTTAAGGCCACAAATATGTCCTTTGGGGAGATGTTGGAGATGGTCGACATCATGAGGAAGTCCGACTATGACGGAAAATATGGGCCTTACCCCAACCCCAACATCCGAAAGGCAAAAATCATTGCTAAAGTGGTCAAAAGCCTTCACAGGAATTTCGGGGTACGAAGATCTAAAGATCAGCTCAGGAAGCGGTGGTCGGACCTGAAGTTGAGAGAGCCAGAGCAGTACCGAAAGATCCGGAGAGTGCTGCAAAAAAGTAAGTAGTTGTGCTGTGTTCCTATTCTTTCTGTCTTTATTCCGTTCGTTCTGCTCCATATGTTTTCATTAATTGTAACGTTTAAAAGGGCAACTTTAATGTTCATGGGCCCATTATTCGTTCGTATCAAACATTTTTCTTTCGGCCTCTAGAACACCATTGTTTAGGCCATATGCATTTTCACACATTTTTTGGGGCCTACTTGGATGCCAAATATTTGTTTGTATAGATGGGTTTGTTACTAGAATGAAATGCCAACTAGATTGTGTGTAAGGAGAGGACACTGAGCAGCTGTTTTCACATCTGGACACTGGAGCACTAGTGTGGGACCCCAGAACACCATTTTTATTAGGGGGCCACACAGGTGCTCCAGTGTATACTATAGGGGGGGCTACATCTGTGAAGCTTGTACCAAACAGGTAAAGTATTGCAACTTGACAAAGGCCACTAAAAAATATACATCTTGGAACTCGGCTAAAATAGACAATTGTACCCCACTTCCAAGCAATGTTTCCTATTTCTAGTTCTGCCATCAAATATCTGTGTGCTAAGTATACCATTTTTGTTTTACATAGGGGAGAAAAGACTCTGAGGACACCCCTCATCCCAGGAGAACACAGACCCCCCACCTATGGAAGAAGGTGAAATACCACCAACACAAGAAGAAGAGCAGGAGGAAGAAGAAGATGTGGTGGAGATTGGCACCACAACAGGTGAGTGTCTGCGACCACAGGCTCAGGTAAAAGAGATGGATGGTGGCAGATATTTTAGACCTTTTTTTTTGTTCTTTATCTCTTTTTAGGTGATCGTGATGTGAGGGATAGAGAACGCTTTACTTCTGAAAGTGCCCAGATCCTGATCGGGGAGATCATGGGGTGTAATCTCAAATTGCACAACATACAGCAACAAATCAATGATGTTATTAAAAAAAATAATAACATCATTGATGTTTTGGGGCGAATATAAACCCCACAAAATCACCTGTTTTATTGTGGTCCAATCTTCTAAATTTTTTTTAAATGTTTAGAAAAGCCAAATTTGGAGGATGCACACAGTGTGCCAACATGTGCTATCTGCCATCACGGGAGATCAATGGAAGCGTTTTGGGGGTGCAACCCCTTCCTCAATTATAAAGTCGCGTTGAGGAAGGGCTTGCTCCCCCAAAACACGTCCCTTGATCCCCCCTGATGGCAGATAGCACATGTTGACATTCGTAAATTGGTGTGCATCTTCCAAATATGGCTTTTCCAGGGGTGATTTCCCCCCATCTGAACACTATATCAAACCCAGTTCCTAAATACTGATGTCTGATATAACCTTCAGGTTTTCCCATATGTGAACTTTGTAAGTTCAAGTTTTTTGGCTTTCTTGTTGGTTTTACACAGGCCTGTTTTATCTGAAATGGATATTTCGATTTTTGATAATGCTACTGCAAAAATTGTTATACAACAAACATGTTGGTTTGTTTTAAAAACCTTTCGTAAATGTACATGTGATTGTGCAGGTATAAAAAAGTGGCTTACTCAAGAATGTGTGGATTATTGTCTCAACACTACAACACTTTTGGGGTGATGTAATTGCTGTTTTATGCAAAAATGGCGGTTATTTCCTAAGGGCAAATACACTTTGCACTACAAGTGCAGGTTCAGTGCAGTTGCAAGTGCACTTGTAGTGAAATGTGTTTTTGCATTTAGGAAGTACCAGCCAACACTGTTTTTTATAAGGTTACCCAATCACGACATTTTCTGCACTCAACACATTTCTGTCAGGGTCAGCTAAAACAAACACAAGCAGTAAATATCCACAAAGAATTTCTTTTGGTTGTTTTTTATTTGAAAAAGGTTTCACAGATTGTCTGGCATATTGATAGCCCCCCTACCCGCAAAGAACTCCAGGTATCGTAACCGGACATCACGGGCACTCAGGGAGGGCAAGCCAGGACGGCCACTTTCAAGCACCGTCAGTGTTGATGGATTTGGGATTCCGGCCTCAGGCCCAACTGAGCCAGCATAGTTGGCTGAATATTTTCTTAAAAAATTATGGAGAACACAGCAGGAAAGTATTATATGGTTCAGTTTATACTCCGCCATATGGATGGGTGTCAGAAATAATCGGAACCGGCTGGCCAGGATTCCAAATGTGTTCTCCACCACTCTTTGGGCTCTGGCCAGCTGGTAATTAAAAACCCTCTGTTCCGGGGTGAGGGTCCTCATCGGGAATGGCCGCATCAGGTGGTCCCCCAGCGCAAATGCTTCATCAGCAACGAACACAAATGGGAGACCTTCAACATTGTCCTCTGGAGGTGGCAAGTCCAAGCTGCCATTCTGGAGATGCCTGTAGAACTCCGTCTGGGCGATCACTCCACCATCGGACATCCGGCCATTCTTCCCCACGTCCACATACAGGAACTCGTAATTAGCAGACACCACCGCCAACATCACTATACTATTAAACCCCTTGTAATTATAATAGTACGACCCCGAGTTGGGTGGTGGGATGATGTGGACGTGTTTCCCATCAATTGCCCCTCCGCAGTTAGGAAAGTCCCACCGCTGGGCAAAGTGGGAGGCCACAGTCTGCCATTCCTGTGGCGTTGAAGGAAACTGTTGAGGAAAAAAAAATAAACATTACTATTTTTTCACAGAAACATGGCAAGCAGATTAGACACAAACATTATGGGGCAACCTCCAGATAGCATTTATTAAGGGGAATTTAACAACAACAAAGTATAAGGTACACCTATCATATTCCCCCTCCCCCCTCTCATGGGCCATTTCTAACATTATAGGGGGGGGACTCTTGGACAGGTAACCCTCTTCACTTCATTGAGAGATGAATGCCTAAATAATGGGTATTACTTGGAACAGACCCTCCTTAGTTACACTATTGGCAGACCACTGGACAGGTAAGAAGTGTCTGAATACAAAGATATAAATACACACTGTACACACTTGAGGACATTTGGACATTCTGCTATTACCTATCAAGATAATAATAGGATACAAAAACTTTAAACAGTGCCATTGGAAAGTATACAGGCAAGCCCTTGCACTACATGCTTTGGGTAATTCATCCATACATCTGACCAGTAAAGAGGTGGGTATAGTGTGTATGGGTTTGGCAAAGTCAGCAGATAGATGATTGAGGATAGAGAATTGGGATCAGCTGACTTAGCAGTTGGGGGGAGGGAGGGTTACAAAAAATTTGGGGACACCACAAAAAAAAGCCTCTGGCACTCTGCCTGAATTTAAATAAAAAATAACATTTCCAAACATTTTAGGGGGTGTTTGGGGTAAAGCACTACTATAGAGCTGATAAAATACATTGTTAAGTGACTACATGAGGTGAATATAGGGGCAGGAGACACCATGCTGGAGAGGTTATTGAAGGGCAAATATGTATGAAGGACCTAAAATAATAATTACATAAATATCCAGCATGCATGAGGACAAAGGGGACATTCACAGCATATTACAATCATGGTAATTAGGGAATGAGGAAAGAAATACAAGATATTAGCAAACATTCAATACAATAAAATGTGATATAAAAGGAAAAAAATCTTACCTTCATATACTCCTTCTGCAGGACCTGGATGATGGCAGAACAGGTCTCTGGGATAATGATCCCCAGAGACTGGGGGGAGATGCCTGTCGAGAACTTCAAGTCCTGCAGACTTCTCCCTGTGGCCAAATACCGCAAGGTAGCGACCAACCTCTGCTCCGCAGTGATGGCTTGCCTCATGCAGGTATCCTGTCTGCTAATATAGGGGGTCAGCGAAGCCAACAAACGGTGAAACACGGGGTCCGCCATCCTGAGAAAGTTCCTGAAATCATCAGGATTATTCTCACGGATCTCACGGAGCAAAGGCATATGACAGAACTGGTCACGCTGAAGTAACCAATTCTTGGTCCATGAACTCCTCCCCACCCTGTTCATGGACTGGACTTGTGTCAAGGTCAGGACCCCAACACCAAGCCCCCGCACAGCACGAACTCTACGAGGAGTACGCATACGAAACATGGCTAGAAAACGGTCGGCTGCTCAGAACGAAGTAACAGAACGCACTGAAGAACAGCAAGGCCTGTGAAGAGCGACCTGAAAAACAGTAACGAACGAACAAGAATACAATGACTAAGTCACGCGGAACTTGCTTGCACGCACTGAAGAGCAGATACAAACCCACAAGCACAAACTGAACGGCAGAAAACGATCTGAAAGCCACGAGTCTGAAAAAGCGCGAATCGTCTCTCACCAAACTTTTACTAACACGAGATTAGCAAAAGGAGCCCAAGGGGTGCCGCGCTTGGTTCTGAACCGGCCTTTTCTAGTCTCGTCGTACGTGGTGTACGTGACCGCGTGGTTGTCGATCGGAAATTCCGACAACTTTGTGCGACCGTGTGTAGGCAAAACAAGTTTGAGCCAACATCCGTCGGAAAAAATCAGAGGATTTTGTTGTCGGAATGTCCGAACAAAGTCCGACCGTGTGTACGCCCTATAAGAAGGAAAACAGGAATGACAGTTTCTAAATTATTATAAGAGCAAATCAGATTCAGTGACATTACAACGGAATACCTGATGATGATATCACTACATTAAAACAGAATTTTACATTTTATGCAATGCAGTTTGTAGGCAAAACTATGTTTGGTCTCCTCAATATTGTTGTTCCAATGTCATCCATCACATAAATCTTGATAAAGCAAATACAGTCTCTAAAATAATCCATCTTTTCTGTTTGTTTTAAATTCTTTGGTGCAACTTTTATATGTTTTATGAAGATGGTGCTGTCCAGCTGTATTTTCCAATTCAAAATCTCAAGCATTAGAAGACATATGACATTAGTTGTTAAACTTAAGCTGTGGAAGAAAGCTGACATTTATCAAAGGGCATGGTTGCCAAAGACAATAATGTATTTAATTGAATGCTAAGGCAAAGGGAGTTCATCTGCCCTGGAGATCAGCATGCTACTGGGTGACATCATAGTACACACTGAACACTCCACATAAGCCACCTGCAATTCAGTATCACAGCTGAATGTGGAGTCTCCTAAGAGGAAATAAGGTGCAGAGACGTTTATGAAATTGTATTTGTATGCATGTTACACCCATCCGAGTTCCCCAAGACAGTAAAACATGGCTGACTATAATCAGTTGTAAATAAATACACTGTTTCCCATAGGATTTAAAGAATTGTTAAGCATGGGCTTTTGTTCATATAAAGCAGAAGCTCTTCAATATGATGCTAGTTTTTGTTTCATCGTAACATTTGTTTGACAAATACAGCATGGCAGAGTTTGTGAAATCACAAATAATTACGCAAATAATCCTTCTGTGCAAATCCAGCAAAAAAAGTCTGGCGCCAGAAAACTGGGACATTTTTAACAATGAGAGTAATTCTTTATGTTCTACTTGTGCCCAACAAGCAGCTATATGGATGAACACACCAGGAGAGATGTGATAAAAGTGCATACAGTCAATAGCAACCATAAGGAAATGCGCTATTCGAGACAGTCTTGTGCGGACAGATAAATAGGCAAAAATCAATAAAAAGAGCCATTTATCGATTTATTGTTGTCATAAGATGATTTTTTATTAAAAAAAACACAATTACAATTCTCCTTTGCATCTTCTAGGAAAAGAGATGGGGGTGGAATGGGAGGGCATATTTAGCACTCTTGATGAGCGCCTTTGATGGGCCCCTCGGCTCTATTAAACCCTGAAGCACTGGCAGATTATGGCTGCTGGAAAGGGGTTCAGAGGACTAATTTTAACTAAAACAGCAGCCATCAACAAAAGGGACACTTTGCATTCTTTGCATTGATAGTAAGTACTGTTCCTTGTGCTGTTTTTTTAAAAACAAAATGTTTGACTAAACTTAGGCTTTAAAATTACCCTTGCGAAATAGAAGAAAAAGGAGGGAGAGAACAAGGGCCTAATGGCCATTTCTCGGATTTTTTAGATTCATTGGTACCGCATCATCCATATCTCACAGACAAAACAATCCCTACACAAGAAAAACTAAATAGGACTTTAAAGGTACCACACCAAATGTATATAAAAATATATTACACATTTTGTATTGAGTCAAATAAAAATATATCCTCAGTCTTTGATACATATAAGGTCACCTTATATGTATCCCCCTCTGTTGTAGGGGGAACCAGGATGTCACCTATGCTTACACTAGTATGAGAAGGAAGTGAAGTGCCATGAGAGTCCACTAGGTGTCTAAATATATATATAGATATATATATATATATATAGATTCATCCCGTGGTGCAACTCATTTATCATATACGTATTTAAGGAAAATTAAACAATGCCTATATGAGGCTCAACTTGTGAATATATGGCATCTCCAACACCATAATGCATGAGACTATACATATTATTCTCCTAGGATGGATTATTTCTTTATTTCCCATGCACTTGAGGAAGATGTGGTGAAGAGTACCATAGACCCAATAAATTTGTCAGATCATGTCCCTATTACCTTGTCTCTCACCACTTCTACACAACACCCTCAAAATAAAAGGTGGTGCCGTAATGAAAGCAACTTACAGGAGGAAGTGTCAAGGATACAACTCCAAGCCGAGCTTTCAACTTTCTTTGAATTAAATGATATATTAGGCCATTATCAGTTTGGGAAGCCCATAAATATTACATCAAGGATCCTTGATTAAACTTGGCTCTAGACGCAAAAAAGAACATCTTGAAAAGTTGAACTCATTTACAGGTAATACTCGAAAAATTAGAATATCGTGCAAAAGTTCATTTATTTCACTAATGCAACTGAAAAGGTGAAACTAATATGAGATAGACTCATTACATGAAAAGTAAGATAGTTCAAGCTGTGATTTGTCATAATTGTGATGATTATGGCTTACAGCTCATGAAAACCCCAAATCCATGATCTCAGAAAGTTAGAATATTGCATGCAATCAATAAAACAAGGATTGTACATAGAACAATATCGGACCTCTGAAAAGTATAAGCATGCATATGTACTCAGTACTTGGTTTGGGCCCCTTTTGCAGCAATTACTGCCTCCATGCAGCGTGGTATGGAAGCTATCAGCCTGTGGCACTGCTGAGGTGTTATGGAAGACCAGGATGCTTCAATAGCGGCCTTCAGCTCTTCTGCATTGTTCGGTCTCATGTCTCTCATCTTTCTCTTGGCAATGCCCCATAGATTCTCTATGGGGTTCAAGTCAGGCGAGTTTGCTGGCCAATCAAGCATAGTAATCCCACGGTCATAGAATCAGGTTTTGGTGCTTTTGGCAGTGTGGGCAGGTGCCAAGTCCTGCTGGAAAATTAAGTCAGCATCTCCATAGAGCTCATCCGCGGAAGGAAGCATGAAGTGCTCCAAAATCTCCTGGTAGACGGCTGCGTTGACCCTGGACTTAATGAAGCACAGTGGACCAACACCAGCAGATGACATAGCTCCCCAAATCAACACAGACTGTGGAAACTTCACACTGGACTTCAAGCATCTTGCAATGTGTGCGTATCCATTCTTCCTCTATACTCTGGGTCCTTGGTTTCCAAATGAGATGCAAAATTTGCTCTCATCAGAAAAGAGGACTTTGGACCACTGAGCAACAGACTAGGTCTGTTTTTCTTTAGCCCAGGTAAGATGCTTCTGACCTTGTTTGTTATTTAGGAATGGCTTGACAAGAGGAATACGACATTTGAAGCCCATGTCCAGGATCCATCTGTGTGTGCTGGCTCTTGATGCACTGACTCCAGCCTCAGTCCTCTCCTTGTGGAAGTTCCCAACACTTTTGAATGGCCTTTTCCTGACAATCCTCTCCAGGCTGCGGTCATCCCTGCTGCTTGTGCACCATTTTCTTCCACACTTTTCCCTTTTCTTCACTTTCTATTAATGTGCTTTGATACAGCACTTTGGGAACATCCAGTTTCTTTTGCAATTACCTTTTGAGGCTTTCCCTCCTTGTGGAGGGTGTCAGTGATGGTTTTCTGCACAACTGTCAGGTCAGCAGTCTTTCCCATGATTGTAATTCCTACTGAACCAGACTGAGAGACCATTTAAAGGCTCAGGAACCCTTTGCAGGTGTTATGGCTTAATTAGCTGATTAGAGTTGGACACTTTGAGCCAAGAATATTGCACCTTTTCACAATATTCTAATTTTCTGAGATTGTGGATTTGGGGTTTTCATGAGCTGTAAGACATAATCATCACAATTATGACAAATCACAGCTTGAATTATCTTGCTTTGCATGCAATGAGTCTATCTCATATATTAGTTTCACCTTTTAAGTTGCATTAGTGAAATAAATGAACTTTTGCACGATATTTTTTCGAGTATCACCTGTATATCACGCATACACCATATTCAAAATAATAGCAGTGTGGAGTTCAGTTAGTGAGGTCATTCAGTCTGTGAAAAAACAGATGTCAAATAGGTGGCCCTTATGCTGGGTATAGTGCATTTTTCACTGAAATTCTGAGTAAAATGGGTCGTTCCAGACATTGTTCAGAAGAACAGCGTACTTTGATTAAAAAGTTGATTGGAGAGGGGAAAACATATAAAGAAGTGCAGAAACTGATAGGCTCATAACAAATAATATGAGTACAAAAAACGTGAATAATAAATGATGTGCTCAAAAATACTTCAAGCAGTCCTCTATTATGACATGTGATGTCTATAAATAGAGGAACTTGGACAAAAAAAAGTCAGTGAAAAACTTCAATCATGTGTGATGATAATCCTCAACCACATGTGGATATGATATAGTGACAGTTTTTAACTTCAAATATGTATGATGTCATAACAGTTGATAGTAGATCCACCACCAAAGACACCAGAAGCTGCTTACCAGAGGGATTGAACTCAAATAGGTGTATACCTAGTGAGTCAATCAAGCTTTGTGGTATAATACACCAAGGGGATCAGATGCACTATCCAGATATGACCTCCAGATGGACCTCCGAACAGGTGTAAGGTATGGATGGACTCAGTAGATATAGGCAGTCGGCCCCACCATTAAAAGAAAGAGGAAGGCATATAGCGTAACTCCGTATGGAAATTTTAATACATGAAAAGCAAAAGAAATACACTCATGTATTTAGCAGTAAAATCAAGCGCTTGTATAAAAGAAGACAGTGGTCTCAGCATATCCTACTGACGCATTTCAACTTAGAAGTCATCATCTGGGGTTGATGATGATTTCTAAGTCGAAATGCGTTTGGAGGAAATGCTGTTCAAGGTGTTACAATTTGCCAAAGAACACATTGACTGACCTAAAGAGAAATGGAGCAACATTTTGTGGACTGATGAAAGCAAGATTTTTCTTTTTGGGTCTAGGGGCCGCAGAGAGTTTGTCAGATGACCCCCAAACACTGAATTCAAGTTGCAGTACACTGTGAAGACAGTGAAGCATGGTGGCGCAAGCATCATGATATGCGTATGTTTCTCATACTATGGCATTGGGCCTATTTATCACATACCAGGGATCATGGATCAGTTTAAATACATCAAAATACTTAAAGAGGTCACGTTGCCTTATGCCAAAGAGGATTTCCCTTGAAATGGGTGTTTCAACAAAACAACTACCTCAAACACACCAGTAAGCGAGCAGCATCTTGGTTCCAGACCAAAAGGATTAATGTTATAGAGTGGCCAGCCCAATCCCCGGACCTCAATCCAATAGAAAACTTGTGGGGTGACATAAAAAATGCTGTTTCTGAGGTAAAGCCAAGAAAACCAGAGGAATTGTGGAATGTAGTCCAATCATCCTGGGCTGGAATATCTGTTCACAGGTGCCAGAAGTTGGTCCATGCAACACAGATGTGAAGTAGTTTCAAGATACAGTGGTTATACAACTAAATATTAGTTCAGTGATTTACAGGAAAGCTAAATCTTCAAGCATTTTTCAGTTTATACAGTAAATGTTTGAGTTTGTAAAGAAAAACGCAGACACTCCTATTTTTTGGAAAAGCCCAGACCAATTTTCAGCTTTCAGTGCTCTCACACTTTGAATGCCAATTACTCAGCCATGCAACACCGTATCCAAACAAAATTGTTATAATTTTTTTTAAAACATATAGAGCTTTCTTTTGGTGGTATTTAATAACCACTGGGTTTTTACTTTTTATGATATAAGTGAAAAAAGAGCGAAAATTTTGAAAAAAAAAACCTTTTTTTTAGTTTCTATTATAAAATTTTGCAAATAAGTAATTTTTGTTCATAAATTTGGGCCAAAATTTATACTGCTACATATCTTTGGTAAAAATAACCAAAAGTAGTGGATATTGTTTAGTCTGTGTGAAAGTTATAGTGTCTACAAGCCATGGTGCCAATCCTTGAAAATTGATTACACCCGATGCACTGATGGCCTATCTCATTTCTTGAGACCCTGAAATGTCAGGACAGTACAAATACCCCCCAAATGACCCTTTTTTAAAAACTAGACATTCTAAGGTATTTAGTAAAAGGCATGGTGAGTTTTTTGAAGTTGTAATTTTTTTTCCCATAATTCTTGGGAAAATTAAGAAATTATTATACATACATAATCACACACATAGGTTGGACTTGATGGACTTGTGTCTTTTTTCAACCTCACCTACTATGTAACTATGTAACTATGTAATTATTTATTTTTTTACACAAAGTTGTCATAATAACAAGTTATTTCTCACAAACAGCTTCTGCATACTTCCAGTTACACCCCAAAACACATTTTGCTACTCCTCCCAAGTATGGCAATACCACATGTGTGAGACTTTTTCACGGCCTGGCCACATACAGAGGCCCAACATGCAGGGAGCACCGTCAGGCGTTCTAAGAGCATTAATTACATATATAATCTCCTAACAACAGATGACACTTTTGAAGGCCCTGGAGCACCAGGACAATGGAATTACCCACAAGTGACCCCATTTTGGAAAGCAAACACCCTAATGTATATTCTATGAGTCATTGTGAGTCTTTTGAACATGTCATTTTTTCCACAAGTTTTTGGAAAATGTGGAAAGAAAATGAAAACGTATTTTACACGTTTTCACAAAGTTGTCACCTTATAAGATATTTCAAATACATAGCATAAATTACACCCCAAAATACATTCTACTACTCCTCCTGAGTATGACAATACCACATGTGTGAGACTTTTACACTTTTTCACAGCCTAGCCACATACAGAGGCCCAACATGCAGGGAGCACCTTCAGGCATTCTAGGAGCATAAATTAGCTATCTAATTTCATATCTACCTTTTGAATGTCCTGGAGCACCAGGACAGTGGAATTACCCACAAAATGAGTGCATTTTGGAAAGCAAACACCCCAATGTATATTCTATGAGCAATGGGCTGCAGATAGGTACTTGGGGAATTTGATGGGCTGGAGACAGGTACTTGAGTAATCTGATGGGCTGCAGATAGGTACTTGGGTATTCTGATGGGCTGCAGATACCTACTCTGGTAATCTGTTGGGCTGCAGATAGGTACTCAGGTACTCTAATGGGCTGGTGACAGGTACTCGGGTACTCTGAGGGGTTGTGACAGATACTCGAGTACTCAGATGGGCTGATGACATTAGCTTCTCTGTTTTTAAACCAGATATCCAGCAGCTCTGATGCCTTTCCCCCTCCTGCCTTCACTTTATACAGTACATAAACTGTTAACTGATGCCAGGACCTTATTAATTCATTGATCAGACACAATAAATTACCATTCCACAATTTAAATCTAGAAACCCTAAAACTGTCACTCTCGCAAGCTGTGCAATCCAGAGAACTAACAGACACCGGTCGTAAATAGCAAAATAGAAATACTTGGCTATTAGGGAGGTACCACATCCATGTTAACTACTATATACCAAAAAAACACCTTGCTTGGACTTTACTGGTACCGGTCGTAGATAGCTCAGTTGGTGGGGATGGCCAATACACATCTCTGCAGACAGGTTAGTAGTTATAACTCTGAAATTTCAGGATGTCATGTTTCAACTCATGAAATAATAATAGCACAGCCAGAATAAGGACATACTTACCTGCCTCAGTTAATTTATAGTGTTTTAAATCCAAACACCGCTGCCCTAGGAATACTGGAAGCAAAACCAGCCCAATTCATCTCCTAGGCAAACTGGGCATCTGAAACCTGTCATATCTATATTCATTTCAAAGCTACATTTAAGCTAGACAATAATCTGCATGTTAGCAGGCTTTACCCCAGTAAGTTCTCAGAGATATGAGTACCTTTAGAAAACTATCTCTGGTACCTAGTCATAACCATAGTAACATCCTAGAAACCACTCCTCAGATGCTTAATTGGTCAGGTAGCCTCTGTCAACCCCCCTTTAACCCCCCCCCAAAAAAAGGCATGCCAGGAAAGTTTGACAGCTATCATTAACAACAAACCAAGCAACACCTAACAGGACATGTGAGAGCCACTTTACTGTTTTTGCTTATTCGCTGGACTTGCAAGTATTGTTCCTTTTTTATCACTTCGCTGATTTTTCCTCCTTCTTGTCATTAACGCATTTGTTACCCATATATTAAACAACACCATTATGTTTCCAGGTGTGTGGCATTTTTTTTCTTTCCTTTGGTTGCATTTACATGGACCACCAGGATGTCAGATCTGTGAACACACCACGTTGTTACCATCTCCCCAGCCCTTCACAGCTCCCATGGGGAAAAGGAGTTGACTTCTGGACACGCTTGGGGGGGACCCTCTGTATGTTACCATATATATTGCTACACATAAGCTTGCCTTCTTTATCCAACCGGATTACTTTTCCCAGCAAGAGATGACCAACATTTGGCACTACTTGTAAGTTACAGATATTGAGATATACTCATACATATATGGCTCTCCTCCTGCCCTTCTCCCTACCACCCCTACCTCCCTTTTCATTTTTCTATTTTTTTTTGTTATTATTATCAATCATTGATCCATTTTTATCTCCAGATACCTACCTGTGCCTCTCCTGAGGAAGCGATAATTACCTTGCAAAACGCGTAGAGATCAGTTGCACAGCAGCTCTAGATCGATTGGGGTATCTGTATGGTGCCTTCAGGTCCCGCATATCTAATTTTTTCATATGAACTCTATGCAGCACCATTCATGTTCATCATTTATGTCTTCTCTATTATTGTGGTACACATGTTTTTAAATGTATAATACATTTTTTCATATTTTTACATCTATGTCTGAAGTGTGACTCTTTAAAAGTCCCGTGGGTAAAATGTTTTTTCTGTGTTGTTCTTCCTTTTCAATTCTTTTTTATTCCTCTGTTGTTTAATTGTCTCTTTATTTCTTTGTAATGCCCTTTTTCTGTAAATATTTTATTTGCATCATTCTGACCCTTTCATTATTAAACCCTATTTTGAAAAGTGTTAACATTGTCTCTAATGCTTTTAATGCAAACTAAAATGAAAGTTATATTGCATTTCTTTAGCATACAATATAACATATTAACCTTTGTGCACCTGCCTTGCGCTCGCACAAATCTGCAGCTCCTTCTGTCATTACACAGCAGAGAACATTGGTGACAGGCACAGAGGCAATTAGAGCTGCTCTGTGCCACGTAATCACTTTTAGTACTGTTTATAATGTACAGCAGAGAAAGGGGAGAAGGAGGATTTAATAAATGAATCAATTCATTAAATCCTCTGGCTGTAGAGAAGGAGAGATAAAATATGTATGTGCGTGTCACAGCCTGGGCTTGACCTCTGCTGTGTCTGGCGATGACTCTTCTTGCTGAGCTACCTGAGATGCTGGACAGTGCCCTGTCTGAACCATTGGACAACCCTGCCTTGACTTCTGCTGAACCTTGAACTCTTTGCTCCTCCCATGAACGTCCAGATTTAAGCCATGTCTCTGCACTTCCTGAATGCCAGATTATTGTGCTCAATTCAGTCAGTGTCTCGTCCATATTTTGCTACCACTCGTTATTGAACCTTGGCTTGTTCTTCAACTACACTTCTGCCTGATCCCAACCTGCAACTATTGTTACTGACCTTTGGCTTGTTTTACGCAGTACACTTCTGATTGATCCGTACCTGCTTATCTGCTTCTGGACCCTGGCTTGCTCACCTCCTAGTGGGGCGATCATGAGGACTGTGACCTGGAACAAACATGCAGCAAAATCCATCTCCACCATTAGAAGTTCAGGTGAACACCGGTTAGTACGTAGAATCCGCACTCCAGGTGAGCCTGGGTGACTGCCTGTGTACCTATCCTGCTGGTCAATGATAGTCCTGCAACTGCTGTAGAAACTGGTCTTCAAACCTGACCCCTGATCATGACAGTGTGTGTGTGTGTGTGTGTGTGTGTGTGTGTGTGTGTGATTGTAGGAAAATCTACCTACACATTCAGTGCTGAAATACAGCAATATAGAACCAGCTTAGTTGCACACACATAGATTCTTCAGCCAAGCTATCATATGTCACTCACCATGCCAGATATCAGACTCATGTATCAGGCAGAAGCTGGGCAGAAATGACATTCTACTAACCCTATATATTTTTCATTTGACTGCTGTTGGCCTTCTGTCACAGAATGTTCCTTGTATTTGGTGAGTGTTGCTTTCCATCTGATGAACAGTGGTGTTTATCACTGGGATTGCACTCAGTAGCTTTTTGAATGAGATTTCAATTAAGAAGGATTACTGCTTTTGGGACTCTCCTCTGATTATTGAATTTTGTTCACATTTTTGTTTTTTATAGTTACATAGTAGGTGAGGTTGAAAAAAGACACAAGTCCATCAAGTCCAACCTATGTGTGTGATTATGTGTCAGTATTACATTACATATCTAAAATAATAATAATTGTGCCTGCGCTAATATAATATACGAATAAATAAAATATATATTCATAGAATAAAAGAAATAACGTGCAAAATTATTTAAATTAAACCATAATAAATATACTAGTAAAACCATACATGTATAAATATAATGTGCTAACCTTTATGATAAATCTCCAAGTGCATATGAAAAATGTGCAATCGTGGTGAGACTGTTGAAAAGTGCACTGTGCATAAATAAAATATAAATGCCAAACGCTATCCTGTGACATTTAAGTGTTCAACATAGTCAGCAAATTCAAACTGAAGAAAACAAGCGTGAATAAATAGTGTCCATGAAATGAGTGTTCATCATGCTTCTCCTGAAGGGTGTCCAAATCACAACAAGCAAGATGTGCTCTCCCGTGACACCCCACATGTGCTTGCGCTCACCTTTAATCGTGTGACACAGTAATTAAACGGTGTCAAAATACGCAATGGGGCCACTCCTGAGCTCACTCAGGATACACTGATGTAAATACACTCCTCACAGGTAAAGCCAAAATCCATATTCATAGAAGAAACAAAAAGAAGAACTCCATGGTGTAATATAGCAAGGACATTTATTGGATAAAAGAAAGTCCTCCTGGAGGGTACTCACATTGAATGGGTGCTACAGTGCACCAAACTATACAGGTTTAAAAAAGGAAGCAGCGATTCGTATGGCGTGCGGTGTGGTATGTAATGACCTCCTCCACTGCTGACAGCTCCGTCCTACCCCTCCCCGACGCGTATTCGGCACAGGGATCACGTGCCTTCCTCTGAGGGATTACATTACATATCCCTGTATGTTGCGGTCATTCAGGTGATTATCTAATAGTTTCTTGAAGCTATCAATGCTCCCCGCTGAGACCACCGCCTGTGGAAGGGAATTCCACATCCTTGCCACTCTTACAGTAAAGAACCCTCTACGTAGTTTAAGGTTAAACCTCTTTTCTTCTAATTGTAATGAGTGGCCACGAGTCTTATTAAACTCTCTTCTGCGAAAAAGTTTTATCCCTATTGTGGGGTCACCAGTACAGTATTTGTAAATTGAAATCATATCCCCTCTCAAGCGTCTCTTCTCCAGAAAGAATAAGTTCAGCGCTCGCAACCTTTCCTCATAACTAAGATCCTCCAGACCCTTCCTTTACTAGCTTTGTTGCCCTTCTTTGTACTCTCTCCATTTCCAGTACATCCCTCCTGGGGACTGGTGCCCAGAACTGGACAGCATACTCCAGGTGCGGCCGGACTAGAGTCTTGTAGAGCGGGAGAATTATCGTTTTATCTCTGGAGTTGATCCCCCTTTTAATGCATGCCAATATTCTGTTTGCTTTATTAGCAGCAGCTTGGCATTGCATGCCATTGCTGAGCCTATCATCTACTAGGACCCAGGGGCGGATCCAGAGTCTAGTCTCGGGAGGGGCACTGCCAGAAAATATATTTTTTTGGGGTACATCTATCGGGGAAAAGGCTGGTGTTGGCGCTTCAATCATCACGGCACCATGGTTGTTATGGTGTCAGGATGATTGAAGCGCATTATTACTATTATTACATTGTTGTAAAAAATTAAATAGTTTAACTCACCATAATGCAGAATCAGTGGAAGCCCCGAGTGTGTCACTTGCCACGTCCCCTGTCACCAGATGCAGATTGTCACTTGCCACGTCGCCTGCCACATGTTGCGGATTGTCTCTTGCCACATCGCCTGTCACCAGATGAAGATTGTCACTTGCCACTTGCTAAGGTGGTCTCTTGTGTCCCAGAGACAGGCAGCAGAGAGATGTTGTAATCCCCATTAGTATAGAATCCCCCCTCAGTACAGAGCCCCCATTAGTATAGAATCCCCCCTCAGTGCAGAGCCCCCATTAGTATAGAATCCCCCCTCAGTGCAGAGCCCCCATTAGTATAGAATCCCCCCTCAGTGCAGAGCCCCCATTAGTATAGAATCCCCCCTCAGTGCAGAGCCCCCATTAGTATAGAATCCCCCCTCAGTACAGAGCCCCCCATTAGTATAGAATCCCCCTCAGTGCAGAGCCCCCCATTAGTATAGAATCCCCCCTCAGTGCAGAGCCCCCATTAGTATAGAACCCCCCCTCAGTGCAGAACCCCCATTAATATAGAATCCCCCGTCAGTGCAGAACCCCCATTAATATAGAATCCCCCGTCAGTGCAGAACCCCCATTAATATAGAATCCCCCCTCAGTGTAGAACCCCCATTAATATAGAATCCCCCCCTGCACATGTCAACCCACATATACATGGACGTGTGCTGTGCTGTGCAGTGCACTCATACTTGTTAGTTAGTAAGTTACTGCTGCCTGCTGTATTATTGTAAGGAGGCGCCACTTCAGGCTGTGTCACGCTGTCACCGGCGTCACGTCGGGACCGGGTAGGTCAGCTCTGAGAGACTCGAGTCCGACCTCCGACGTGACGCCGTGACTCACTCACACACTGCAGTGTGACTGACGTCACTCGTTGCTAACGCCAGGGCCGCCTGGCGTCTAGCAACGAGTGCAGGGAAGAGGCTCCACCCACCTCTTTCCTTCAGTGTCAGACAGTGACCGCCGCTGCCCGTACCACACGCGAGTCTCTCTCTCGGCGCCGCTGATCGGCACATGTGAGAGAGAGACTCGGAGCGGCAGCCAGGATACAATAACATTCAGAGTGTGCTATTATTTCGGGGGGGGCAATTGCCCTGTTGCCCCCCCCTGGATCCGCCCCTGCTAGGACCCCCAGGTCCTTTTCCATCCTAGATTCCCCCAGAGGTTCTCCCCCCAGTGTATAGATTGCATTCACATTTTTGCCACCCAAATGCATTATTTTACATTTTTCTACATTGAACCTCATTTGCCATGTAGTCGCCCACCCCATTAATTTGTTCAGGTCTTTTTGCAAGGTTTCCACATCCTGCGGAGAAGTTATTGCCCTGCTTAGCTTAGTATCGTCTGCAAATACAGAGATTGAACTGTTTATCCCATCCTCCAGGTCGTTTATAAACAAATTAAATAGGATTGGTCCCAGCACAGAACCCTGGGGAACCCCACTACCCACCCCTGACCCCTCCCCATTTATCACCACCCTCTGAACACGCCCTTGTAGCCAGTTTTCAATCCATGTACTCACCCTATGGTCCATGCCAACGGACCTTATTTTGTACAGCAAACGTTTATGGGGAACTGTGTCAAATGCTTTTGCAAAATCCAGATACACCACATCTACAGGCCTTCCTTTATCTAGATGGCAACTCACCTCCTCATAGAAGGTTAATAGATTGGTTGATGATTACTGCTAATGATATCGTTCTTATTACTAAAATCTTGTATATAGTCCCTTATCATCCCCTCCAAGAGTTTACATACTATTGACGTTAGGCTAACTGGTCTGTAATTCCCAGGGATGTTTTTTGGGCCCTTTTTAAATATTGGTGCTACATTGTCTTTTCTCCAATCAGCTGGTACCGTTCCAGTTAATAGACTGTCTGTAAAAATTAGGAACAACGGTCTGGCAATCACCTGACTGAGTTCCCTAAGTACCCTCGGATGCAAGCCATCTGGTCCCGGTGATTTATTAATGTTAAGTTTCTCAAGTCTAATTTTAATTCCGTCCTCTGTTAACCATGGAGGTGCTTCCTGTGTTGTGTCATGAGGATAAACACTGCAGTTTTGGTTACTGAAGCCCCCCGATTCACTCGTGAAGACTGAGGAGAAGAATAAATTCAATACCTTTGCCATCTCCCCATCCTTTGTAACCAGATGTCCTTCCTCATTCTTTATGGGGCCAATATGGTCTGTCCTCCCTTTTTTACTGTTTACATACTTAAAGAATTTCTTGGGATTTTTTTTGCTCTCCTCCGCTATGTGTCTTTCATGTTCTATCTTAGCCGTCCTAATTGCACCCTTACATTTCTTATTGCATTCTTTATAAAGTCTGAGGCTCGATTCACACCTATGCATGTTGCTTTTGAGCGTTTTTGGAGGTTTTTTTTTCATGCTTGGCACGTTTTTGAGCCGCGTTTTTGCCGCGTTTTTGCCGCGATTTGCGTTTTCCTTTTTTTTTTTTTTTTTTTTCATTTTTTTTTACAGTCTTAAAAAAAAATTACAAAAAAAAAAACCGGCAAAAACGCACCAAAAACGCACCAAAAACGCATCAAAAACGCTGCAAAAACGGTGCACTTGCGTTTTTGATGCTTGTCCATTGAAAACCATTACATGCAAAACGCTGCTTTTTGCATGAAAAAAAGTCCCCGACCCTTTCCAAAAACGCAGAGATACAAAAAAGCATTGATGTGAACATGTTCCATAGGAACCCATGTTAAAAAATTCCCGTGCATTTCTGCAAAATGCAAAATGCATCAAAAAACGCGCTAGTGTGAATGGGGCCTTAATGCTGAGGATGATCCCTCAACCTTGTATTTTTTGAAGGCCTTTTCCTTTGCTTTTATATGCATTTTTACATTGGAGTTAAGCCATCCAGGATTTTTGTTCACTCTTTTAAATTTATTACCCAATGGGATACATTGGCTAATGCCCTTATTTAATATGCTCTTAAAGCAAACCCATCTCTCCTCCGTATTCTTTGTTCCTAATATTTTATCCCAATTTATGCCTTTTAGCAAAGTTTGTAGTTTAGGGAAGTTGGCTCTTTTGAAATTCAGTGTCTTTGTGTCCCTTCATGTTTCCTATTTGTGTGATTTATACTGAAACTAATTGACCTGTGATCGCTGTTACCTAAATTTCCCCGTATGATATGATATGCAAACTATGCTAAATTGACTATAGCTGTATGCAAACTGATAAAAGCACTGTTTTTTGTAAACGCCTTTATGTTTGTGAACTCCCCTCCTAAACTGTACTAGGCCACATGCCTTCAACATTGGGAGGGTATCTGGTTGATGGGGACAAGGCAAAGTGGATTTGCCTTTTGTAAATAACCCCCAATATTTTTTATTTTCTGCTATAAAACAGCCCCAATAAAAAAAATAATCACATTTCTTCATCATTTTAGGCTAATACGTATTCTGCTGCTTTTTTTTGGTTAAAAAAAATCCCAATAAGCATATATCGATTGGTTTGCACTAAAGTTATAGCGTCTACAAACTATGGAATATTTTTATGGAATTTGTATTTATTTTTTCACTAGTATTGGCGGCAATCAGCGACTTATAGTGAGACAGTGACATTGTGGTGGACAAATCAGACACTAAGTGATACTTTTTGTGGACCAGTGACACTAATACAGTGATCAGTGCTAAATATATGCACTGTCACTGTACTAATGACACTGGCAGGGGAGGGGTTAACATCAGGGGCAATTAAAGGGTTAAGTGGGGGGGTGCTTGTACTGTGGGAAGATAGAGATCCATGTTCCTGCTTAGCAGAAACACAGGATCTCTGTCTTCCCTTGTCACAGAACGGCGATCTGCCTTGTGTACATGAGCAGACTGCCGTTCTGCCTCTGTCAGGAATGATCGGCGGGTCCCAGCTAGCATTGGGGCTGCCAGACCCACTGATTGGCTCCCGCTGTGTCCAATCACAACAGGAGCTGGTCACCAGCGCGCCACCAACCTGGAAGTGCAGAATCACGTACCTGTACGTGATTCTGCTTGTATGAGCCGCCACCCCAGTACATAAATGTAGGGTGGTCGGCAAGCCGTCAAAGTGTAACTATGGCCTCCCAATAAAACTATGTGCTACAGCACTCAATTATACTGTAAGTGCATCTGCATTTACAGTTCTTCATTTTCCCTGCCCCACAAATATCAGTTGGTCCTGCCAATGAAGCCCACCTAATGCAGCTTCATGTGATGGTGGGGCAACAACGCTGCACTGCTACCAATGCCAGAGCAGAGCTGCCACTCACCTACTACAGTAGCATGCGAGAAACAAATGAAGCAGGATTTAGCTCAGTCAGTATAAATTACCTTCCCCTCGCCGCCTCCTGGCCCTTTAAGTGGATCAAAATGCCAGGAGTCGGAGGTGGGCATTCCAATCATGTGACCACTGGTATTGGCTGTCACAGCGGTCACATGATCAGAAAGCTCCCAATCACAAGTATGCATTGGTAGTTTTCTGTGACAGTTTAGTTACTGTGCTGGAAGCACACTCTTAGCATAGTAAACTGTTTGCCTATGCATGCATACTGTACATGTAGCAGCTCGGCATTAAAGCCTACCCACTGAGAGGCCGCATATAAGCTTATGGACAGCGGGAAGTGGTTACACTTTTTTAGTTACTTTATGAGACTTGTGCATAACAAAGTAACTGCAATAAAAATGAATAAAACTCCACAGAAAAACAAAAATAAACCATATACATAGCGTATAAATCACTTTCAAATGCATGAATAATAATATATCTGTGTGACTAAAAGAAAAAAAATTCCCAAAATATAAGGTGCCAAGTCTAAAATGCATATCCATATGATAATAGTGAAACAATATATAGTGAAAACAAGTATATATATATATATATATATATATATATATATATATATATTTATATATACACACACACACAGTATCTCACAAAAGTGAGTACACCCCTCACATTTTTGTAAATATTTTATTTTATCTTTTCATGTGACAACACTGAAGAAATGACACTTTGCTACAATGTAAAGTAGAGAGTGTACAGTTTCTATAAGTGTAAATTTGCTGTCCCCTCAAAATAACAATACACAGCCAATACACAGCCATTAATGTCTAAACCACTGGCAACAAAAGTGAGTACACCTCTAAGTGAAAATGTCCAAATTGGGCCCAATTAGCCATTTTCCCTCCCCGGTGTCACATGACTCGTTGGCGTTACAAGGTCTCAGGTGTAAATGGGGAGCAGGTGTGCTAAATATAGTGTTATCGTTCTTACTCTCTCATACTGGTCACTGGAAGTTCAACATGGCACCTCATCACAAAGAACTCTCTGAGGATCTGAAAAAAAAGAATTGATGCTCTACATAAAGATGGCCTAGACCCTGAAACTGAGCTGCAGCATGGTGGCCAAGACCATACAGCAGTTTAACAGGACAGGTTCCACTCAGAACAGGCCTCTCCATGGTCGACCAAAGAAGTTGTCTTTGGGAAACAGACGTATGAGTGCTGCTAGCATTGCTGCAGAGGTTGAAGGGGTGAGGGGTCAGTCTGTCAGTGCTCAGACCATACGTCGCACACTGCATCAAACTGGTTTGCATGGCTGTTGTCCCCAAAGGAAGCCTCTTCTAAAGATGATGCACAAGAAAACCTGCAGACAGTTTGCTGAAGACAAGCAGACTAAGGACACGGATTACTGGAACCATGTCCTGTGGTCTGATGAGACCAAAGTAAACTTATTTGGTTCCAATGGTGTCAAGTGTGTGTGGCGGAAACTAGATAAGGAGTACTGTGTGTGTCTTGCCTACAGTCAAGCATGGTGGTGGGAGTGTCATGGTCTGGGGCTGCATGAGTGCTGCCGACACTGGGGAGCTACAGTTCATTAAGGGAACCATGAATGCAAACATGTACTGTGACATACTGAAGCAAAACATGACCCCCTCCCTTCGGAGACTGGGCCATAGGGCAGTATTCAAACATGATAACGATCCCAAACACACCCCCAAGATAACCACTGCCTTTCTATAGAAGCTGAGAGTAAAGGTGATGGACTGGCCAAGCATGTCTCCAGACCTAAACCCTATGGAGCATCTGTGGGGCATCCTCAAACAGAAGGTGGAGTAGCGCAAGGTCTCTAACATCCACCAGCTCCGTGATGTCATCATGGAGGAGTGGAAGAGGACTCCAGAGGCAACCTGTGAGGCTCTGGTGCACTCCATGCCCAAGAGGGTTAAGGCAGTGCTGGAAAATAATGGTGGCCACAAAAAATATTGACACTTTGGGCCCAATTTGGATATTTTCACTTAGGGGTGTACTCACTTTTGTTGCCAGTGGTTTAGACATTAATGGCTGTGTGTTGACTTATTTTGAAGGCACAGCAAATTTACACTATTATACAGTAGGGCAAAAAAGTATTTAGTCAGCCACCAATTGTTCAGGTTCTCCCACTTAAAAATGAGAGAGGCTTGTAATTGTCATCATAGGTATACCTCAACTATGAGAGACAAAATGTGGAAACAAATCCAGACAATCACATTGTCTGATTTTTGAAAGAATTTATTTGCAAATTATTGTGGAAAATAAGTATTTGGTCACCTACAAACAAACAAGATTTCTGGCTCTCACAGACCTGTATCTTCTTCTTTAAGAGGCTGCTCTGTCCTCCACTCATTACCTTTATTAATGGCACCTGTTTGAACTTGTTATCAGTATAAAAGATACCTTTCCACAACCTCAAACAGTCACACTCCAAACTCCACTATGTTGAAGACCAAAGAGCTGTTGAAGGACACCAGAAACAAAACTGTAGACCTGCACCAGGCTGGGAAGACTGAATCTGTAATAGGCAAGCAGCTTGGTGTGAAGAAATCAACTGTGGGAGCAATAATTAGAAAATGGAAGACATACAAGACCACTGATAATTTCCCTCGATCTGGGGCTCCACGCAAGATCTCACCCTGTAGGGTAAAAATGATCACAAGAGCGGTGAGCAAAAATTCCATAACCACACGGGGGGACCTGGTGAATGACCTGCAGAGAGCTGGGACCAACGTAACAAAGGCTACCATCAATAACACACTATGCCGCCAGGGACTCAGATCCTGCAGTGCCAGTCGTGTCCCCCTGCTTAAGCCAGTACATGTCCGAGCCCGTCTGAGGTTTGCTAGAGAACATTTGGATGATCCAGAAGAGGATTGGGAGAATGTCATATGGTCAGATGAAACCAAAGTAGAACTGTTTGGTAGAAAGGCAACTCGTTTTTGGAGGAGAGAGAATGCTAAGTTGCAACCAAAGAACACTGTGAAGCATGGGGGGTGGCAACATTATGTTTTGGGGCTGTTTCTCTGCAAAGGTAACAGGATGACTGATCCATGTACATGAAAGAATGAATGGGGCCATGTATTGTGAGATTTTGAGTGCAAGTCTCCTCCCATCAGCAATGGCATTGAAGATGAAACGTGGCTGAGTCTTTCAGCGTGACAATGATCCCAAACACAATGCCCAGGCAACGAAGGAGTGGCTTCGTAAGAAGCATTTCAAGGTCCTGGATTGGCCTAGCTAGTCTCCAGATCTCAACCCCATAGAAAACCTTTGGAGGGAGTTGAAAGTTCATGTTGCCCAGCGACAGCCCCAAAACATCACTGCTCTAGAGGAGATCTGCATGGAGGAATGGGCCAACATACCAGTAACAGTGTGTGACAAACTTGTGAAGACTTACAGAAAATGTTTGACCTCTGTCAATTCCAACAAAGGACATATAACAAAGTATTGAGATGGACTTTTGATATTGACAGAATACTTATTTTCCACCATAATTTGCAAATAAATTCTTTCCAAATCAGACAATGTGATTGTCTGGATTTGTTTCCACATTTTGTCTCTCATAGTTGAGGTAAACCTATGATGACAATTACAGTCCTCTCTCATCTTTTTAAGTGGGAGAACTTGCACAATTGGTGGCTGACTAAATACTTTTTTGCCCCACTGTACAAGCTGTACACTCACTACTTTACATTGTAGCAAAGTGTCATTTCTTCAGTGTTGTCACATGAAAAGATGTAATAAAATATTTACAAAAATGTGAGGGATGTACTTACATTTGTGAGATACTGTAATTTATATATATATATATATATATATATATATATATATATATATATATATATATTAATAGTCCACCTCCTTTTAATTCCACCTCAATTTAAGTCCATAAAAACGGAAACGTGCATCAATGAATATTCTGGATCAATCACCACCACAGAGTGCTTCTTCCACTTTCCAAACAGGGTGTTTACCTCAGATTTTGGCCTATTGAGAATTAGGTTTATATGAGCCATGCCCTTTAAAACTTTCATCTGTATCTTTCTCCACATATGAACATCTTTGCTCCAAAAGTTGCTCAAAGAAACAAAAAGAACCTCATTGCGCAATATATCAGCTTACTAGATCAATTTATTATTACTTCATCCAGTGCACATAGAAACGATTGCCTTTTTAAACAAGCATTTCCCCATTAAGGTTAGACTTTAGTTTCAGATACCTATGCAAGGTGGTCAACTTCTGGTTTCTGTCAGCAAAAAGATGTCATCCATCTATGTCCTTGATGTGTTTCATCATCCAATCATGACTGCTTAAGAAGGCTGTTTGACATCTGTGGCTTGAGCTTCTGCTGCCTCCCCATGGCTTTGTTCTCTGCATTTCCAGCAGGTCTCTCCCCAGCCTCCAGCAGCTTTCTCCCCCAGCCTCTAGCAGTTCGAGCCATCCACTGGACACCCTTACCATCCCCCCATCCAACTGTACCTGATTGCAGTGATCCCTCGCTGTCAGACGCCAAGAAGTTGCTTCACTGGTGCGGGGATTTGAATTCCCATTGGCTTTATCTCCTCTCCTGACAGTACAGGCTAGTTGGCTTCTGAGTGGTCAGCACTGTCCATGTGACGGCGCTGACCGATTAGAATCCATGAAGTCTGTACTGTCAGCACTAGAAGGAGATGGCTTTAACCGCTGGAGGCTGGGGGGAGAGAGCCGTTGGAGGCTGGGGGGAACTAAGCCATGGAATTGGCAGGAAGAGCCACAGCGGCAGATGTCCACAGTCAGATGGGAGCCAGAGCTGGTGGAACCCGTCATTCAGGGAGGTTTCCCACACCACGCCTGTGTAAACTTCACTATGACAAGCTTGGGTTCACACACAAGCGGTGCGGGAAACCGCATGTGACTTGGACAGGAATTGCACCGCATTCCTGTTCAAATCACATGCAATTCTTTGCAGTGCAATTTGGAACCAGTTATTTTGTATAGACGCAAATCGCACTGCAACATATCGGTTCAGTATCGGGAGCATTTTCACAAGTACTCGTGAAAATACCCGGTATTGGTGCATCCCTAGTTTAACCTATGAGTCACCATACCAGTACAGCCAGCCACAGTGTCCCTGATTAGTGTCACACCAGTCATAGTATCACCAGACCGGTGCAGTCTGCAACAGTTTTCCCCATTGCAGCTACAACAGACCAGTGTAATCAGCAATGGGAGTACTTGAGTGCTGCCGAAAAGTCCCAGTGCCACCAGACAAGTGTAAGCCAGCAATAGTGTTTTTAATCACCATCACACAAATGAGAGTGACTCAAACTAGTGCAGCCATCAACAGTGTCCTAATCGCTGCCACACCAGTTCCAGTGTCACCAGACCAATGCAAAGAGCATGTTTTTGATTACCATAAAACCAGTCAGTATCACCAGACCAGTTTAAGCTAGCAGCAGTGTTCGTGATCACCGCCACACCAGTGCTAATGTCACCATAGCCAATGCAGCCAACAATGGCCACTTCAGTTACTGTGTCATTAGACCACTGTAAACCAGGAACAGTGTTCATTTTCATTACCACACCACTCCCAGTTTCCCCAGACCAGTGTAAACCAGCAACAGAGTTCCTGATCACTGTCATACCAGTCCCAGTGTTGGTAGACCAGTGTAAGGCAGCAACAGTGCTCCTGATTGTTGCCACACAAATCCCTATGTTACCAGACCAGCAGCCAGCAGCAGTATTCCTGATCACCACCACACCAGTTTTAGTGTCAACAGATCAGTGTAAGTCAGTAACAGCGTTACTGATTGCTGCCAAATCAGTGCCAGTGTTGCCTGACCAGTGCAGCCATCAGCAGTGTTCCTGATCTTCACAACACCAGTCTAATGCCGCATACAAACGATCGGACATTCCAACAACAAAATCCTGGATTTTTTTCCGACCGATGTTGGCTCAAACTTGTCTTGCATACACACGGTCACACAAATGTTGTCAGAAATTCCGAACGTCAAGAACACGGTGATGTACAAGACGTACGACGAGCCGAGAAAAATGAAGTTCAATAGCCAGTGCGGCTCTTCTGCTTGATTCCGAGCATGCGCAGAATTTTGTGCATCGGAATTGTCTACACAAGCTCGGAATTTCAGTCAACGGATTTTGTTGTCGGAAAATTTGAGATCCAGTTCTCAAATTTGTTGTTGTTGAAAATTCCGACAGAAAATGTCCAATTGAGCCTACACACGGTCGGAATTTCCGACAACAAGCTCACATCGAACATTTGTTGTCAGAAATTCTGACCGTGTGTATGCGGAATTTGTGTCACCAGACCAGTATAAGTCAGCTAAATGGCTCCTCATCACTGTCACTCGAGTAACAGTGTCACCAAATCAACAACAATGTTCCTGATCACTACCCACACCAGGGCCAGCGTCACCAGAGCCAATGCAGCCACCAATAGTGTCCCTGGTTGGCATCACAACAAAAAGTCTCACACCTGTGGTATCCCCTTACTCAGGAGGATTAGCAGAAGTGTTTTGGGGTGTAATTCTAAGTATGCCCATGCTGTGTGTGAAAAATATCTTATCAAATACACAACTTTGTGTAAAAAAATACAATTTCATCTTTCCACATTTTTCGAAACCTTTTGGCAAATAATGAAATCCTCAAAAGACTCACAATGCCTCTTTTAAATAATTATCTTGGGGTGTTTATCTTTCCAAAATGTTGTCATTTTTCAGGTGTTTCTACACCAAAATGTGATAAGCAGTCATGAAAATGGATTACTAAGATATACCCCCTTGAAAGCCTGAAGGTGCTTCTTGGATTTTGAGCCCTTCTATGCATATTAGTAGTGAAAAAAGGCCGGTACAAGGCAGGGGCGGAAGGGGCGGATGTCCTGGGTGGTACAATTTTCTGGAGGGGGGGCGCAGGTGAAGTGCCGGCAGTGTGCTTCACAGTACACACTAGCTGGCGCCGCTAATCGTCTCGGTACCTTTTACTGTAATGTGCCGAGTGCGCTCTTGCACCCGGCACAAACCTAGACAGATAGTCACCGCACACGCCCTTCCCTGTCAGTGCTTCACTGCCCCAATGAAGGCGCTGCTTCGTAGTCCCGTCCCGGCGGCGTGACGTCACTCACAGCCGGAGGCGAGATGGGAGGGGCGTAGAGAGCTGCTGCCGAAGCTGCGCGTGCAACCTAGAGGAGCCGCCAAGGAGGAACCAACAAACTGTGTATATCACACAAAAGTAAGAACTGCTAATGATTGCCAAATGGCATGCCATTAAACCCCCCCCCCCCCATGCTGCATATTAGAGAAATTAAAAATAGCATTGGTAATTAATGTCCCCTCAGCCTCCCCCCCTCCCCCTATCGGATCCAGACAGTTCATTTATGAATCTGCTGCAGATTCATAAATAAACTGTCTGGATCTGATTGGGGGAGGAGGCTGAGGGGAGGTTAATTACCAATGTTATTTTTAATTTCTGTAATATGCAGCATGGGGGGGGTTAATTAACCCTGACACTGGTGCCACTAATGCAGCACAAAGGGGTTAATTAACTGCAACTGGTCAGCCACTGATGCATCAGTGGACCAGCAGTGGCAGTACATTAACCCCCCCCATGCTGCGAATTACAAATATCATTGGTATCTAACCACTTGAAAAGACAACCCGTCACAGTACATATACTGCTAAGGGGTGGCAGCTACAGGCGTATGACGCTTCCTGTTTTAGGGTGTCGGGCGTATGCTCCCACCCACCTACACCCCTGTGACTTGACACAGCAGGAGACTGTCAGCAGATCCCAGCCAATGATTCATGGCTGGGACTTGCTGATCGGCTGTGTCAAATCACAGCCCACAGCTCTGTGTTGATAATCAATACAGGGCACTTTACAGAGTAAAAAGCAGCACACACACAGGAAACATAGTTGATTCCCACTATAAGTTGCTGATCGCCGCCATTACTAGTATAAGAAAAATGTATTTCCCTTTTTTTGTGAATATTTGGGCACTACCTTACGAAAAAATTATGCAAAGCTGAAAACTTAGTATGTTCACACGGGCTCTGACAGAAAAAACAGTTAGCAGGCCTTTCTACAAGCACATTTTCTGCATTATTATTCCAAAGCACTTTAAGTGCCTCTAAAAATACATATAGTTAAAATGTGTGTATTGTCTTAAGCATTTTCTTGTTTTGAAATGACACTGCCCCTTTTTTACCCCCCGGGGGGGGGCAGTTTGCCATCTTCGCCCTGGGCACCATATGACCATGTCCCGGCACTGCTCAGGAGCAGAAGAATGTGTTTTGGGTATAACTGTAAGTATGCCCATGCTGTGTGTGAGACATAACTTGCTATAATTACAACTTTGTGAATTAAAATTAGAAATGTTCTACTTTCTTTAATTTCCACAAAATTGTGGCAAAAAAATTTCAACTTCCAAAAGCTCATCATGCTTCTTACTAAAAAACTTGGTGTATGTACTTTCAATAAAGGGGTCATTTTGGGGGTGTTTCTGCTGCCCTGCCATTTTAGGACTTTAAGAAATGAGATAGGGAACCAGTACATCAGGGTCGATAGATTTCAATTATATACATATACCAGCCCTCAAAAATTCCACTCACTGGGTGGGCTGCCTGGGAGCGAGGGGAGGGGGCGAGCACCGCCAGCCAGTGGGTTGTATGAGAGTCCTTCTCCCAGCACTCATGGAGGGGAAGAGAGAGCCAGCTGGATGATTCAGAGCGTGAGGGACATCACTAGCAGCTTTCATTTAAATAGCCGAAAGTTCCCCCACACTCGCTGTCACACACAGCCCCGCCCCCTGGTCCCGAGGAATTTAATAGACAGATCACCCATCCAATCACGGGACAAGTGATGTGTATCAAGGTTCCCCGGCAAGGGGGTGGGGCTGTACGGGGCGCCGAGCTGCGGGAACACAGCAATTGAAATCAAAGCTGTTCCAGTGATGTCCCTCGCGTTCTTATCATCCGGACGGCAATACGCTGCCTCTCCTCTGCTCCCCTGCATGATGGACACAGGTAGGCAGCATGATGGACACAGGTAAGCTGCATGATTTACATGGGGCGGCAGCATGATGGACACGGGTGAGACTGCATTGGTGGACATGGGGCAGGCTGCATTGGTGGACACGGGGGAGGCTGCATTGGTGGACACGGGTGAGGCTGCATTGGTGGACACGGGTGAGGCTGAATTGGTGGACACGGGTGAGGCTGAATTGGTGGACACGGGTGAGGCTACATTGGTGGACAAGGGTGAAGCTGCATTGGTGGACACGGGTGAGGCTGCATTGATGGACACGGGTGAGGCTGCATTGATGGACACGGGTGAGGCTGCATTAATGGACACGGGTGAGGCTGCATTGATGGACACGGGTGAGGCTGCATTGATGGATACGGGTGAGGCTGCATTGATGAGCATGGATAAAGTTGCTTAATTCTGCATAAAACATTTAAGTGTCATTTCATGAGATAATTTATGAGGGCGTGTTTAGGGGTGGAATTAGGGGCAGGGCAGGGTTGGGGTTGGGTGGGGCAACTGGTGGCGAGTAACCCTTGAGGCCTGGCTAGTAGCTCAGGACTTGAAATTTTGAGCCATGCATATACCATAGTTTCTAGACTCTCTTTCACACAGTCTAAATAATACACACTTAGTTGTTTGTTTTTTTTACTAAAGGAATTTAGCGGAATAAATTTTGACCTAAATTTATGAAGAAAGATCACGTATTTGCAAAGTTGTATAGCAATAACTAATGGAAACAGTTTTTATTTAACTTTATATAGTGAAAAAATAAAAACCCAATAATGATTAAATACTACAAATAGAAAGCTTTGTCTTTAAAAAGTATATATAGAAAAATGAATTTTCTGTACAATATTGCATGGCCAGGTAACTGAAATGCTATGTACACGCGATAGGATTTTCCGACAACAAAACCGTGGATTTATTTCCGACGGATGTTGGCTGAAACTTGTCTTGCATACACACGGTCGCACAAGTGTTGTCAGAAATTCCGAACGTCAAGAACGCGGTGACACGTACAACAAGCCGAGAAAAATGAAGTTCAATAGCCAGAGCCGCTCTTCTGCTTGATTCTGAGCATGCATGGAATTTTGTGCGTCGGAATTGTGTACACATGATCGGAATTTCCGACAACGGATTTTGTTGTCGGAAAATTTGAGAACCAGCTCTTAAATTTTTGTTGTCGGAAATTCCGACAACCAATGTCCGATGGAGCCTACACATCGAACATTTTTTGTTGGAAATTCAGATCGTCTGTACGTGGCATTAGTCAATGTATTACAGTACTGAAAACTGAAAAATGGCTTGGATAGAAAGGGGGTTTATCATGGTGTTAAAGTGGTTGTAAAGGCTGAAGTTTTTTACGTTAATGTATTCTCTGCAATAAGGCAAAAAAAAAAAACTATTGTCAGCTCCCCCCCCCAAATACTTACCTGAGCCTAATATCGATTTAATCACTGTGTCCAAGAGCAGCGCCACTGCTCTCTCTCTCACTGAGCCCAGTGAGGAGGTAGAAAAAGCAGTGGCACTGCTCTCGGCCACAGTGATTGGATGCCAGGAGCCATTTGCTCCTGCTGCTGTCGATCAAATCCGATTAACGGGGGAGCAGCGGGTGGGGCCGAGCTGCACTCTGAGTATCAATAGGCACACAGAGCTCAGCTCGGGATCAAACCTGCACGTTTGTCACCATTAAGCTTTCTAATATGTCACACTGTGAGGAGGAACCTGAAGCGCCAATGGGTGACCAAAGAAGAGGAGGATTGGGGCAACCCTGTTGTCATGTACCTGACTGTGGAGCCCGAGATGACGAGGGTGGCCTCTTGTGCAATTCCCATCCAAGCACCCCTGGTAGTGGAGACAGGGACTGCTAGGGCAGTGTAAGGGCGTAGGTGCCAGGAAGCTGTAGTAGGGAGCTGTAGCTTGGAGACACAGGAGTCCTTCCAGTGGTGGCATAGAGTCTGGTCACAAGCCTTGTTCAGTGGCAGACATGTGCAGGGTCAGGATCCAGTTCAAGGTCAGGAACAGAAGTCAGTAACGTTCCAGCAGTGGGGTACCAAGTCAGAAAGCAGAGACCTAGTCAGAAATCCAAGCCGAGGTTGGTAACATAAGCGAGTAGCAGACATAACAGGCAGGGGTTATCCAAGAGAGGTGTCAGACATAGCCGGGTCAGGAACAAGGTTAGCAGATTTTCTAGAATCAGAAACACAGGAACCAGAGCTGAAAGCAACCCAGCACTGAGGTCAGGCAGACTCTCAGTTTAAATTTAAAAATAATTCACATAAAATCCCAATAAAATACATTTAAATTTTTAGTTGTAACATGACAAAATGTGGACAATTTATGAATACTTTTCAAGGCACTGTAAGTATGACTTGTTTCTTATTTAAAAAAAAATAAAAAAACTTTACAATCACTTTAAAGTGGCTAAATAATTTTAGACCTACAGTTGTCTTTCCAACATAAACATGAATTAACCTCTTCCCATCCTGCGTATAGTCAAATGACAGCCGCAAGGTGGCTCTCTCATCCTGGGCGGCCATCATATGACGTCCTCAGCTTCCCAGCTGCTAGGTGCATGTGCGTGCCACGTCACTCTGGAGATGATGCGCATGTCTGGCGGCCGTAATGTCCGCCAGGCACCCACAATTGCTGGTCACGGAGCAGGGACACACACAGATCCATGTCCTGTCAGGGGAGAGGAGACCGATCGTTTGTTCCCAGTACAGAGGAACACCAATCGGTTACCTTCCCCAGTCAGTCCCCACTCCCACAGTTAGAATCACTCCCTAGGTAACACATTTAACACCTTCCCTGCCAGTGACATTTATCCAGCAATCAGTGCCTTTTTATAGTACTGTTCGCTGTATAAATGTGAATGGTACCAAAATAGTGTCAAAACTGTCTGATCTGTCCGCTGCAATATCACAGTCCTGACAAAAATCGCAGGTCACCGGCATTACTAGTAAAAAATAAATAAATTAATAAAAATGCCATAGATCTATCCCCTATTTTATAGGTGCTATGACTTTTGCACAAACCAATCAATATACGCTTATTGCGATTGTATAGGAATAGAAGAATACATATTAGCCTAAACTGAGAAAGAAATATGTTTTTCTTTTTTTAAAAATTGGGATATTTATTATAGCAAAAAGTAAAAAATATTGTGTTTTTTTTTTTAATTGTCAGTCTTTTTTTTTGTTTATAGCGCAAAAAATAAAAAAACGCAGAGGTGATTAAATACCACCAAAGGAAAGCTCTATTTGTTGTCATTCAAAGCGTAACAGCGCTGAAAGCTGAAAATTGACCTGGATAGGTAGGGGGTGAAAATGCCCTGTATTGAAGTGGTTAAAAAAAAGCCACACATAAGGTTGTATTTTTTTTTATTTACATGACATTTTACTCAGTAAAAGTGCATGTACATTTGTTTTGTGCGCATGAGGCAAAAAATGAATGTCATTTTGCTATTTCCTGCACTGGTCGATTGTTTTCCTTTGATATAAAATGGTTAATACCATATTTAGCCACTAGATGGTGCTAAGTACCCTATTACCATTTCTATTTCTGATAGATTTTTCTTTTACACCCTGCCACCAAAGCAAGTGCAGTGTCGCAATGGTGACATTGTACTGCTGTGGTGATGATCATGTAGCTGGCTGCTCTGATATCGCTATATGTCAGTGCAGCCAGCCATTGTCTCTGATTACCGCTACAGCAGTACATGTCACCAGACCGGTGCAGCCAGTCATAGTGTATTTTATCCAGAATTAAATTCTGATTATTTTGTACTTTCATATGTTGCTATTACCAGCCTAATGCCACGTACACACAAGCGGAATTTCCATAGGAAAAATCTTGGATGGTTTTTCTGACGGAATTCCGCTGAAGCTTGGCTTGCATACACACGGTCACACAAAAGTTTGCTGAACTTTCGACCGTCAAGAACGCGGTGACGTACAACACTACGACGAGCCACGAAAAGTAAATTCCATGTGTCGAATTGTTTCCGAGCATGTGAAGGAATTTTGCGCGTCGGAATTGGTACAGACGATCGGAATTTCCGATCGGAAGTTTTTTCGACTGAAAAATTAAAAACCTGCTCTCAATCTTTTGCTGGCTGGAATTCCGCCAGCAAAAGTCCGATGGAGCATACACACGGTCGCATTTTCGGACCAAAAGCTCTCATCGGACTTTTGCTGGCGGAATTTCCGCTCGTGTGTGCGGGGCTTTAGGGTTACCTGGGTGTGGCCTGGGAATAAACTTGGGTAGAAGAGCTTGTACACTATTTATAGCATATGTACATTGCAAAGGATGCTGGATCCTTCATTTGTGATCATGCAGCCAGTATACACAGTATTCATCTCATCATGAAGTGTTTGATATTTACACAATATATATATAATTACAGGTCCTGCAAATACTTTTGTGGCATTGTAGAATATGAACTCAATTAAATTAGTAAGTAATTTAAAAAATACTCTTGGACAAAAGAGGCCCACTTCTGTTTTGTGTTTGAGGAAGAAGACTTTTCCAAATTCCATTGCATCCCTGACATGTACTTCTCTATAAACAAGCTTCAGTTACAAAGTGGAATGATCATTGTAAGGGAAAAAGGGAATGGTTAAAACAATAACGTAGGAAACATTATAGTGCATTCAAAAATGTAATCGATGTAGTATAAACATATCAGACATTTTAACTTTTAATTTGTCTAAGATTAAATATTTTTACCATACAAAGAAAATGGAATAAACTTCATATGTTGTCGTTAATCCTCTCAGAGTATCAACTAATCTTGTCATAGTCACTTTTGTAATTTTTCATTACAAATTAGCGAGTCAAACTGTAATAAACAAACTTTGAATTGAATTTCTGTTGGCGTTATGGATTGGGAGCAGTCATGGTTTGGTTTACAAACATTATATCACATTCTTGGCTCTTTCTCTTACTGTCACATTTGGTTTTCATTGTCACTTAGTGATACAAATTAACCTAACAAATGGTTAGCAGACAGACAAAATTATTTTAACTAAGGGTTCATTGGGTACTGTATGCCACAGTTAAAATTTAAATGTTTAGTAACTCTCAGACATGAGTAATTATTGTTCAGTTTTCCTTAGATTAACAAAGTATTGGTTGCAAATAGGATACAGTTCTTTAAAAATGTGATTTCTGCTAGATAAACACAATTTATTAAAGAAATATTTTTTTTCATACAACCAGGATAGGTACCCTAACCTGATTTGATATTAGTTTCATTGAAGCACCACATAACATTAAAGCTGGGTTCACACTAGTGCGATGCCAGACGTTGCGCATGATTTTCACCCCATTGCTGTGCATATCACATGCGATGTCTGTGTGATGCAATTTCAGCCATACAAACTGAATGGCTGAAATTGCATCGCATTCGCATCAAAATGGTGCAGAACCCTTTTTTTGGTCCGCATTGGAACCATGCGATCAGATTCCTGTCCTATTTCACAGTTCGCATTGCGACCGGAGAACTGATTTAAGGGTGTCATTAACTTTGTATTGACACTCGCAGCGGTTCGCAGAGAGCAGTATGAACTGCCTGCGAGTGAGATGCGATGCGGGAACCTGCACAGGAATAGTGCCGATTCCCACATCGCACAAGTGTGAGCTGAGACTTACATTTGGAGTGGAACGGCAACTCTCTGAGCTAATTAGGGCTCTATTGCACAGGGAAGTTAGTGTTCAGGGAGGGGGGATTGAGGGGATCACCTCAGTATGCTACTGCTCCTTCAATGGTATCACCATCCCAAGCCTGTATAAAATTCTCTTGCCTTTGAAAACTCCATGTCAACTATAGGGAACCCAACCAAAAAACTCATTAAGAAAGCAAGAAATTGCACATCTGTGACAGCAGATCACATCTAGGAAGTTACACACAAATTAACCTCTTCAGGTCTGCCCTATAGCAGTTTTACTGCTACAGGGTGGCACCTGTACGCCATATCATGTATACAGTATATGCGTGATCCAACTCTTCCGGGTAGGGTGCGCGCATGCAAGTTTGGGTTGGAAGAACTTGACTGGCCTGCACAGAGTCCTGACCCCAACCCAATAGAACACCTTTGGGATGATCTAGAACGCAGACTGTGAGCCAGGCCTTCCCGTCCAACATCAATGCTTGACCGCACAAATGTTCTTCTGGAAGAATGGTCAAACACTCCCATAGGCACACTCCTAAACCTCGTGGACAGCCTTCCCAGAAGAGTTGAAGGTGTTATAGCTGCAAAGGGTGGGTCAACTCAATATTGAAACCTATGGACTAAGACTGGGATGCTATTACAGTTCATGTGCGTGTAAAGGCGAGTGTTCCACTACTTTTGGTAATATAGTGTATGTGCATAAACAATGTATTAACTGTTTGCCCAGAGTTCGGCTTTAAATCTACAATCTTCATTTAATATTACATACAATATTACATGTACTTATATAGCGTCATCAATTTATGCAGCGATTTACATGCATATTGCATATTCACATCAGTCCCTACCCTCCAGGAACTTACAATCCAAGATACCTAACTCACGTTCATATACTAGGGCCAATTTTGACAAGATCCAATTAACCTACCAGCATGTTTTTGGAGTGTGGGAGGAAACCGGATTACCTGGAGGAAACCCCACGCAGGCACAGGGAGAACATGCAAACTCTAGGCAGGTAATGTTGTGTTATTCAAACCGTCTACCCTAGTGCTGCTAGGCAATATGGCTAACCACTTAGCCACTGTGTTGCCCATTTATAATATAAATCATTGCAACACAGTGTTGTAGGGAGAAGTGCAGCTTATAAACATAGTATCTGCATAGTTCTGGTTCTGTGGTGGAGCTGGAGTACATATCTGTGTGATTCAGCTAGTCTTAAAGATTATTAGCTGCACATGAACCATATTGTCATAGACCTCTAAGTGCCAGAGGCAAACCTATAACTACAGAGGCAAAAATAAAGCAAACTGCATCTAAACTCCCATAACCTATTTAAAGCGGAAGTAAACCCATCAATAAAACAGTTTAATTTCCGATGTGCAATGTAACACTCCCATTGGTTGTGCTCTCAACTAAACTGTCAAACCATCCAATGGCTGGTGTCATAACTGATCACATGTAGAGCCTCATGGCAGTTTTAGATTAACTAGTTGCCTCCCGCCCACACTGGAAAAGATATGATAAAATATTTACAAAAATGTGAGGGATGTACTCACTTTTGTGAAATACTGTATATACCAGTATATAGTATCTCACAAAAGTGAGTACACCACTCACATTTTTGTAAATATTTTATAATATCTTGTGACAACACTGAAGAAATAACACTTTGCTACAATGTAAAGTAGTGAGGGTACAGCTTGTATAACAGTGTAAATTTGCTGTCCCCTCAAAATAACTCAGCACACAGTTATTAATTTTAAAACCGCTGGCAACAAAAGTGAGTACACCCCTAAGTAAAAATGTCCAAATTTGACCCAATTAGCCATTTTTTCCTCCCCGGTGTCATGTGACTCGTTAGTGTTACAAGGTCTCGGGTATGAATGGGGAGCAGTTGTGTTAAATTTGGTGTTATCGCTCTCACTCTCTCATACTGGTCACTGGAAGTTCAACATGGCACCTCATGGCAAATAACTCTCTGAGGATCTGAAAAAAAGAATTGTTGCTCTACATAAAGATGGCCTAGGCTATAAGAAGATTGCAAAGACCCTGACACTGAGCTGCAGCACGGTGGCCAAGACCATACAGTGGTTTATCAGGACAGGTTCCACTCAGAACTGCCCTCGCCATGGTCGACCAAAGAATTGAGTGCACGTGCTCAGTGTCATATCCAGAGGTTGGGAAATAGACGTATAAGTGCTGCCAGCATTGCTGCTGAGGTTGAAGGGGTGGGGGGTCAGCCTGGTAATGCTCAGACCATACACCGCACACTGCATCAAATTGGTCTGCATGGCTGTCATCCCAGAAGGAAGCCTCTTCTAAAGGTGATGCACAAAAAAAGCCCACAAACAGTTTGCTGAAGACAAGCAGACTAAGGACATGGATTACTGGACTGTCCTGTGGTCTGATAAGACCAAGATAAACGTATTTGGTTCAGATGGTGTCAAGCGGTTGTGGTGGCAACCAGGTGAGGAGTACAAAGACAAGTATGTCTTGCCTACAGTCAAGCATGGTTGTGGGAGTGTCATGGTCTGGGGCTGCATGAGTACTGCCAGCACTGGGGAGCTACAGTTCATTGAGGGAACCATGAATGCCAACATCTACTGTGACATACTGAAGCAGAGCATGATCCCTCCCTTCTGAGACTGGGCCATAGGGCAGTATTCCAACATGATAATGACCCCAAACACACCTCTAAGACGACCACTGCCTTGATAGCTAAAGAAGCTGAGGATAAAGGTGATGGACTGACCAAGCATGTCTCCAGACCTAACCCCATTGAGCATCTGTGGGGCATCCTCAAACAGAAGGTGGAGGAGTGCAAGGTATCTAACATCCACCAGCTCCATGATGTTGTCATGGAGGAGTAGAGGAGGACTCCAGTGGCAACCTGTAAAGCTCTGGTGAACTCCATGCCCAAGGAACTTAAGGCAGTCCTGGAAAATAATTGTGGCCACACAAAATATTGACACTTTGGGCCCAATTTGGACATTTTCACTTAGGGCTGTACTCACTTTTGTTGCCAGCGGTTTAGACAATAAAGACTGTGTGTTGAGTTATTTTGAGGGCACAGCAAATTTACACGGTTATACAAGCTGTACATTCACTACTTTACATTGAAGCAAAGTGTAATTTCTTCAGTGTTGTCACATGAAAAGATGTAATAAAATATTTACAAAAATGTGAGGGGTGTACTCACTTTTGTGAGATACTGTAAGATAGATAGATAGATAGATAGATAGACAGATAGATAGATAGATAGATAGATAGATAGATAGATAGATAGATAGATAGATAGATAGATAGATAGATAGATAGATAGATATATCAAATACACTGCCACTAACTGAATAACCTGCCTGCTTAATCTAACTCAAGCTATCTCTCTGTCCACGGCAACAACACTACACACGGCCGTTCTTTAAGCAGCCTTATACAGTGTGGGGCGTGGACTTAGTTCCCCTGAGCCATGATTGGCCAAAGGCACCTGGCCTTTGGCCAATTATAGCTGTCTCAGCTGAGCGCACTGTGATTGGCCAAAGCATGCAGGTCAGGTGCATGCTTTGGCCAATCATCATACAGCAATGTACTGCAATCTCGCAGTGCATTATGGGGCATTCCGCGGCGCTCAAATTTTCAGTGAAAATTTTTTCGGTTCATTTTAGAACAAATGAACATCCAATGTTCGAGTCAAACTTATGTTGGACTCGAACCGCGGGCTCATCCCTACTATTAAATATCTTTAACCATGCAGCTAGCGTAGTGGAGAGGGTTTCTAATATCTAGGAATTGCTCGGCAGGCAGCAAAAATTAAAAATCTACATATAGACATCTTGGCCTCTGAAAGTGATGGTGGGAGCATTGTAAGGAGCATCAACTTGGGGAGAATTTACTGGAATTTCTTGGTAGGCCAGGGCTTTTTTTCAACGGGAACGTGGGGGAATGTGGGGGAACGCAGTTCTGGCATCTCCAGCACTGAATGTATGTAATGGCAAGGAGTACTGGGTTGTGCTACAGTGTCTATTGATGCTGGCTGCTGGTGGATCTATTGTTGCTGGAGGGGATCTATTTCTACAGAAGGGTTGATTGCTGCTTAGGAGGTCTATTGTTGCTGGTGGGGGATCTATTGTTGTTGGGGGTGGGTCTTATGTTGCTGGGGGGTCAGTTGTCGCTGGGAGGGATATACTGTTGAGGGAGCAGTCTATTATAGCTGGCTGCTAGAGGGTCTATTGTTGCTGGGGGTATTTTGTTGTAGGTGGTCCATTGTTGCAGGGGGGATCTATTATTGCTGATGGGTCTATTGTTGTTGTCTGTGGGGGGTCTATTTTACTACTTTTCTTGTTATCAATAACAAATTCCATACAAATTACTTAGTATCATAAATGTTACTTGGTTCTGTAGTCTCTAAAAGGGGCGGTGCTGGGAGGTGGGTAGGGGGTGGAACCAAGGACTGGTGCTCAGAGGTAGGTAGGGGCAAAGACAATGGGTAACTCCCAAAAGGGGAGTTCCTGCACCTATTCTCTGAGTAAAAAAGCCCTGTGGACTATAAATAAAGGCTTATGATCAAGTCCCTGAAGCGGTTGATGTATTGGCATTCCCGCCAAACATTGAGAGTAGTGACGGGGGTTGTTTGAAATCTCCAGCAGATATATTGAAATCAAGATTTTAGTAATAAGAACGGTATCATTAGCAGTAATCAGCATGGATTCATGAAGAATCGTTCTTGCCAAACCAATCTATTAACCTTCTATGAGGAGGTGAGTTGCCATCTAGATAAAGGAAGGCCCATTTCTTGTAAAAAAAAAAAAGATAAAGGAAGGCCCGTAGACATGGTGTATCTAGATTTTGCAAAAGCATTTGACACAGTTCCCCATAAACGTTTACTGTACAAAATAAGGTCCGTTGGCATGGACCATAGGGTGAGTACATGGATTGAAAACTGGCTACAAGGGCGAGTTCAGAGGGTGGTGATAAATGGGGAGTACTCAGAATGGTCAGGGGTGGGTAGTGGGGTTCCCCAGGGTTCTGTGCTGGGACCAATCCTATTTAATTTGTTCATAAACGATCTGGAGGATGGGATAAACAGTTCAATAACTTCTCCGCAGGATGTGGAAACCTTGCAAAAAGACCTGAACAAATTATTGGGGTGGGCGACTACATGGCAAATGAGGTTCAATGTAGAAAAATGTAAATTAATGCATTTGGGTGGCAAAAATATGAATGCAATCTATACACTGGGGGGAGAACCTCTGGGGGAATCTAGGATGGAAAAGGACCTGGGGGTCCTAGTAGATGATAGGCTCAGCAATGGCATGCAATGCCAAGCTGCTGCTAACAAAGCAAACAGAATATTGGCATGCATTAAAAGGGGGATCAACTCCAGAGATAAAACGATAATTCTCCCACTCTACAAGGCTCTGGTCCGGCTGCACCTGGAGTATGCTGTCCAGTTCTGGGCACCAGTCCTCAGGAAGGATGTACTGGAAATGGAGCGAGTACAAAGAAGGGCAACAAAGCTAATAAAGGGTCTGGAGGATCTTAGTTAGGAGGAAAGGTTGCAAGCACTGAACTTATTCTCTCTGGAGAAGAGACGCTTGAGAGGGGATATGATTTCAATTTACAAATACCGTACTGGTGACCCCACAATAGGGATAAAACTTTTTCGCAGAAGAGAGTTGAACAAGACTCGTGGCCACTCATTAAAATTAGAAGAAAAGAGGTTTAACCTTAAACTACGTAGTGGGTTCTTTACTGTAAGAGCGTCAAGGATGTGGAATTCCCTTCCACAGGTGGTGGTCTCAGCCGGGAGCATTGATAGCTTCAAGAAACTATTAGATAAGCACCTGAATGACCGCAACATACAGGGATATATAATGCAATACTGACACATAATCACACACATAGGTTGGACTTGATGGACTTGTGTCTTTTTTCAACCTCACCTACTATGTAACTATGTAACTATGTAAGAAGGTGTCAGGAACACAATATTTTGTTCTTGAACTTTACATGATATAGAAAGTATGAGTGAATATAAAACTGCTACCTATGTCTCTTCAGTAATGGAAAGCCCCAGTTCTGTGACAATTTTCAGTATAAGGCAAGAGACAAGACAATATTGTGGTCAAAGTTGGTTTCAGGGCCTGGATTTGAACCCAGAACCTCTGCTGTGTCAGGTAATGTCTCTTCTTCCTAAGGCACCTGATATGCTGGACAGTGCCCTAGACAATTCCTTAAATGATCCTGCCTTAAACCTTGCTTTTCTTGAATTTTGAACTCTGCTTCTTCCATAAACTTCCTGATTTAAGCCATGTCTCTGCATTTCCAGTTTGCCAGCTTATTGTGCTCTCCCCAGACAGTATCTCGCTTCTGTCTTTCCTACTGCCATCCATATCTTTGCTAACACTTGTTACTGACCATTGGCTTGTTCTTCCACTATGCTTCTGCTTGATCCCAACCTGCAACTACTTGTTACCGACCCTTGGCTTGTTTACTGACTACCCTTCTTTTTGATCCTTACCTGCTATATCTGCTACTGAACCCCCGGCTTGCCCATCTCCTGTTTGGGCGATCCTGAGGACTGCAACCTGGTACTAACACGCAGCTATACTCATCTCCACCATCAGGAGCTCTGGTGAACACCGGTTAGTACTTAGACTCTGCCCCTCAGATGAGCCTGCGTTATTTTCCAGGGTGACTTGCTTGTATATCAATCCTGCTGGTCTGTGGGAGTCCCCCTACTGCTGTAGCTACTGGTCTCTGAGCCTGACCCCGGACCGTGACAGCTAGTGTAGAGATGGTATGTTGGAAGAGTGTATTGCATACACATACTTCTTCAAAAGTTGGTAAAGGTCTGTGTGTGGTAGGTTTTCTATGTAGACAGTGGTTGTGTATAGGTCAAACATAGGCCTTTGAGATGTGGGTGTAGGGACTGGAGTTGTAGGAAGGTGAGTAATGAGTTATTAGGATTGATATGTTGTATTTGTGGCCAAAAGGTTAAATGCAATCCTAAATTTTAAGGAGAGTAGAGACCAAATGGAAATGTTTGGTTACCAAGTTGGTAGGTAAGAGGGCTGTGTAGAGAAGAAAAGGAAAGAGATTTATATAAATAAATTTTGATGCCAGCAACATAGCAAAAGCCAGGTGGTTTGGTTTAAGAGATGAGAGATGCCGCAGCTTTTTGGAAAAAGAGAGGTGTTGAACTCTAATTGAACCCATTGTTTTGTTCTTTGTGAAATCAAGAGTCTAGAATACAAGAAAAAATTGAGACTTTGTAGTATAGTTTGAGGTTGGGCAGTACTGCCCCTTCCTTTTTCCTAATTCAGATGTTACGTTTTAGTGCAAGTTTAGAAGATTCCCACACAAAATCAAAGAGAAGTCTTCTAAGTTAAACAAAAATGATTTGAGTAATTTAATAGGGGTGTTTGAAATATGTAAATAATTTTGGGGAGACTGTCTTTTTTAATCGTACTGATCCTGCCAATCAACAAGAGCTACAAGGGATCCCAGGTCTTTAAGATCTAATTTAGTTCTAGCTGGTAGGGGTAAATAGGATAAGGCATAGAGCAAATCAGAAGGTAATTTATTATCCAAGTAATTTTTGCAACAGCCTGCAACTTGAAAGAGAAGGCTTAAACGTAACCTCTCAGTGAGGAAGGAAAATATTTAGCATTTCAGATTTGGACACGTTGACCTTAAAATGACTGAATTCTTTTAGAATAAAAGGGAGCTAAGCCAAGGACAGGTAATATAGACAAGTGCATCATATAGAGCTAGTTTAGGTTCTCATCATCCTATTGTGATGTATTGTATGGATGGGCTATTGTGAAAAGCAACAGCCAGGTGTTCCTTAGTGATACTGTAGAGAAGGGGTGATAATGGGCATACCTGTCCAGTGCCATTACCTCAAGGATTCAGAGAGAGTGCTATCTGTTGTAATATGTGCGGATGAGGTAGTACATAGAACAGTGATGGCGAACCTTTTTGAGCCCGAGTGCCCAAACCACAACACAAAACCTACTTATTTTCTTTCAAAGTGCCAACACACTTAAACCTACCAGCGGCTCTGTACAGAGGATGGGACTGATCATGCCTCTGAATGAACCACTAGTATGACAGCTCAGGTCGGAGCTGCTGTACTAATGATCCAATGTTAGTGCAGCAATCTCCCCTGCTGTTCTTTTGTGTTTTCATAGGGGGCGGCCCCCCACCAGAACACTCCAGTCAGTGCTCTCAGCCATTGGCCAAGAGCCATTTTTGGATGGTTTGATGGTATTAAGAAGTCTATCTTCAGTAAATGGCAAGTTAAGAGACAATTGCATTTTCTGATTTACAGGTGGGAGTGCAGCATCATTAACATATGAGGAAATATGAGCAATGCAATCAGGAGAAGATGTTTGGCTTGGAGCCTCTTGAATATTACACAAGGAGGCGTAAAAGTCATGGAAATTTTGCAAGATAGTTGAGATGGTATGCACTAGCCCTTTTTTAGGCAAATGTGAAGCCAGAAAAATTGCATCCAGGGCCAATCACTTGCAGGTGAACATCACATAGCAATTACATGCAAGCAGCCAGAATTATCTGCAGGAGCTGGCAGCCTCCTTTTGCTTTCTTTGGGGCTGACTTTTGAAGCTAATCGTCGGGACCCCTGCTGAGGTCCTCACATGTACACGCTGTTGAGCCAAAACGCAAGTGTGAATGTGGCCTTACTAAGATCAGGAGGCTGAAAGTTCAGCTCTAATCAAGTCTTTGTAACATTGTCTGTGAATCTTGACCCTGTGAGGGTACTCGTCTAAATAAAGGCAACATAAAAACAGGTAAATGGTCAGATCATACATTTGATCCAATGCTTATGTTAGGAGAAGTTTCATGGAGATTTTGGGTGACAAAAATATAATCAATTCTACTACTGTAATTATGAAAGACAATAAAAAGTATAGTCTTGTTCTATGGAATTGAGAATTCTCCAGTTTCATAGACATCCTTAGTTTTATTCTATGAAGTCCAGTGAAGGGTACATTTTTTTTTTACCTGAGCTAGAGTCTAGTTTGGGATCAAAGGTCAAAATCTCTACCTAAGATAATATTACCTTTGGCAAATGAATTTGCCATTAGCCATTAGCTAGCCAGCTCCTCCGTGCCTACACCACCAGTGGAAGTGACTGTCTGGCTGGGGAATTCCCCTTGTGTGCCCACAGAGAGGGCTCAGCGTGCCAGTTGTGGCTCGCATGCCATAGGTTCGCCATCACTGACATAGAGCGATGGTATTAGAGATAATGTTATCGACTAGATTTAGCTGTTGTGACTGGAAAAGAAGTTGCCAATCGACTGTCAAAAGGCTTCTTGGCATCAACAGACAGAAGGCCAAATTTTATATTACTTTTATGGAGTAATGAAAGTAACTTCATAGTCTTATTTGTGTCATCTCTGGGTTCTCTCAAGCTAATAAAGCCTACTTGGTCATCGTGTATAACATTTGTTTTGTGTATAACGCTGTTTGCAAATCAAAAGGCTAAAGCTTAATGTTATCTTTGAGCAGGAAGATTGGACGATAGCTTCCTGGGTTAATTTAAGCCTGGTACACACCAATAGTATGACAGCTCAGGTCGGAGCCGCTGTACTAATGATCCAACGTTAGTGCAGCAATCTCCCCTGCTGTTCTTTTGTGTTTTCATAGGGGGGCGGCCCCCCGCCATTTTTGGATGGTTTGATGATATTAAGAAGTCTATCTTCAGTAAATGGCAAGTTAAGAGACAATTGCATTTTCTGATTTACAGGTGGGAGTGCAGCATCATTAACATATGAGGAAATATGAGCATTGCAATCAGGAGAAGATGTTTGGCTTGGAGCCTCTTGAATATTACACAAGGAGGCGTAAAAGTCATGGAAATTTTGCAAGATAGTTGAGATGGTATGCACTAGCCCTTTTTTAGGCAAATGTAAAGCCAGAAAAATTGCATCCAGGGCCAATCACTTGCAGGTGAACATCACATAGCAATTACATGCAAGCAGCCAGAATTATCTGCAGGCGCTGGCAGCCTCCTTTTGCTTTCATTGGGGCTGACTTTTGAAACTAATCGTCGGGACCCCTGCTGAGGTCCTCACATGTACACGCTGTTGAGCCAAAACGCAAGTGTGAATGTGGGCTTACTAAGATCAGAAGGCTGAAAGTTCAGCTCTAATCAAATCTTTGTAACATTGTCTGTGAATCTTGACCCTGTGAGGGTACTCGTCTAAATAAAGGCAACATAAAAACAGGTAAATGGTCAGCTCATACATTTGATCCAATGCTTATGTTAGGAGAAGTTTCATGGAGATTTTGGGTGACAAAAATATAATCAATTCTACTACTGTAATTATGAAAGGCAATAAAAATTATAGTCTTGTTCTATGGAATTGAGAATTCTCCAGTTTCATAGACATCCTTAGTTTTATTCTATGAAGTCCAGTGAAGGGTACATTTTTTTTTTTTTACCTGAGCTAGAGTCTAGTTTGGGATCAAAGGTCAAAGTCTCTACCTAAGATAATATTACCTTTGGCAAATGAATTCAGAATAGTTGAGTGACTTGGACAGAAATCTACTTGTGATGTAATTGGTAGGCACATGTTGGTAATTGTGTAGGCTGAATTACCAAATAAAAGTTTCAGGAAAAGGTATATCCACATTGGGTCAGTTGTAAAGTCCAGGGCCGTGATCTCTGCATTTTTATGGATGGCAACGTTTGATCTGGTTTGTGGGATAGAGCTGTGAAACCAATTAATGTAATATCTTTTAACACAGGATGGGTGGTTACCTGATGTTAATGAGTCTCTTAGAAGACAGCAATATTAACTCTTTCCTGATGTAAATGCTATAGGATATGGGACAACTTGCTGGCATTAGTGATGATCAAGTCCTTGTATATTAAACGAGCAAATGGATAAAATCGTTATGGAAGGATAAAGTGCTCTAGCTTATATTAAAGTAGAGGTGTGCAGCAGGGAGAAAAGTAAAAAGTAGGGGGAGGGAGAAGGAGTGCAAAGGATCAAGGTGTCTCTATTGAGGGGTTTCCTGTTCCCCATAGGTGAATAGAGGGTAGGTAGAGGGGGCAAGAGAAATAATAAAAAAACTCTGGCTTCTATGTATAAACAAGGACCTGTGAAGAAGCACGTCTCTTTTTGGCCATTAGCTAGCCACGCTCCCCATCATTTGCCTTTTTTCTTTCAGTTGTTTTATCTTGACTTCAAGCTGCCTGAACATTAGTAGAGCCTACAGCGCCAAATTATAGATATTCAACAGCTTTTATAAATCATTCCCTATTATATACAAGCTCCTGCAGAATTCTATTTCCCTTGGATACTTATAAGTGGTGCAGTTTTTGTGGACGGAGAGGCAAAGTCAATATCAACTAGACGTGTGCACACTGAAATATTTCATTCTGGAATCTCGTTTTCAACCAAAAAATAAATTTATTTAGTTACTCCCGAAATTAATTTTTATTTATTTCGTTTTTCGTTAAAAATTGCATTCATCTGAAAATCCAAATTAATTAAGGTCGAATCTGTCATTGAAGGCTTATGCTGTATGTCGAATGTTCAAAGAAGATTCAACAGAGCAGCTAAACTGTACGTGTACATTTCCAGTCAAATTTTCCACCTACAAGCTAGCTGCAGTAGAATTCTAATGTTGTATGACTAGTAATAATTATATTTTTAAATTATTTTACTAGTCAACCAACATTAGAATTTTTCTATAGCCTATGGGCGTACGCATTTGACCGGAAATGTTACATTGCAGCACCGTACAGTTTAGCAGCTCCGTCGAATCTTCTTAGAACTTTAGACAGACACCATAAAGCCAAAGATTCAACGTTTGTATGTTTTCCGTTGCTTTAACGAATCATTGTCATTCATGTTGAATGGTCTACTCTACCCCAACAGTCAGCCAACTTTCACATGTAGCATGGCATCCAATGTTGTGTCAGATAATGATATGGCATTATAATATAGAATCTATAATAATAAATCCCCCCCCCCCCCCACAACACGGGCAGCCTCTGAGGCTATCACAACACTAGCAACACTAGTATCACTATCAAGTTCACAACACTAACACAAAAGCAGCAGATTATTATGAAAAAGTTAAGTTGAACTATTGTTCCGCTGCTGTGCTTATGCTTAATTGCTAGATAATTCAGGTTCTCTGACAAAGGGACCAGCTAAGATTGACTGTCTTTTGAAATGATTCAGTGTGTGTGTCTCTCTCTGCTAGCAAATCGTAAATGAAAGTACGTTGGCTGTATGTGTGTACTTAGTTCCAGCTATTTTACTGCCCCTCCTCCTTGGTTACAATCGGCCAATAACATTCATCATCATCATTATTTTTATTTTACTTCCCCCACCCAATTCCAGCAGCGATCTTTTCTCTCTATGTCAAATCTTTTCTCTCTATGTCAAATCTTTTCTCTCTATGTAGAATAATCTTGGACTAATAGAGTTAGGCACATTCGACCACAGGTTCGATAGACACAGATTGTTATTGTCAGTGTCATGTCGAATCTCCTATCTATATCGAACTGTTTTCGCAACGAAAATGAAAATAAAGCATTTGTTGATGTCGGATCTTTCGGTTTTCGTATTCTGCACTTTCGTTATCGTTTGTTAAAACGATAATGAAAATACCTGAAATTCGGACGAAAATGCATTTGGACGAAAACTAATGCACATGTCTAATATCAACTTAAAAAGGTGGGTTTTAGCCTGGTTATACACTCATAAACAGTCTAAGAAGCAGTGGTGATACCCCACACATTTTGTGTTCCTATATATCTCTGTGGTCCAAGTATGAAGAGTGAAAGGAAGGATGACATCACTGAAGTTACTTTACTATCATATCCTAGTGATTTCAGTCTATGAAAGGAAGCAGATTTCAAATAGTTTTCCTGGCAGGATCAACAGGTATTTAAAGCATCTTGAATAACAGGGCAATTTTAAAGCTGAAAAAAATCCTGCATTTCTGCACATAGCACACTTTAAACTCTCTGATGCACAATATATTTCTGTACACACAATTGTTATCATCAAAAAATGTTTACCTCTGCTCTATAATTTCTCAATAGTTTATTTAGTTATACTACTTGAACTTGTAGATTTTTTTCCCATTTTCTTTCTGGCAGAAGGATAATTGTAAATCTGCCTTCTTCATGTGTGGGTTAGACTTTACTTAAATAAACCATCTGAATCCACTGTAAGCATTTAAATTGTAGGCATACAGAGTAAAACAGTAAATTGTAGTAGGATAAAATAGCTCTTTTTAATTATGTCAAATTATATAGAATTGTACAGACTTTTTCAGTTTTATTTAAGGTTGTGTATTTGACTTCTTTTGACTTCTCACTAAAGAAAAAAAAAGAATACACAGTAAAGAAAGAATTGGGGCATTAAGGTTAAATGGGCAAAGAAGGTTATTAAACATAAAAACAGATTCACATCATATAGTAAAACAGCAAAGCCCTAGGGCATTTTAAATGAAGTATTAGCTAATTTTTGAAGAAGTAGCAACTGCCCATTCTATTTCATGTAAGGACCTGCTTGCAACACAATATCAGTAGCTTTTAATGGGCACATATCTGGAAGCAACTGTGAAGGGGTGCGCTGTAAAAAATATTGTGCTGAGTTTACTCAAATAAATCGAGGCAACTATTTGCATGAGCTTTTTAAGTAATGTCAACTAAACCAATTTTTGTCTGACTCATTAGACTTTTCATGTTTTCAACTTTGTTGTTCCAACTTAATTTTTTTCAGTTTATAGACCATAGTGTTTTAAGTTAGGAATACATACCTTAAAGCGGAGTTCCACTCATATAAAAGTCAGCAGCTACAAAAAGTCAGACACTCACCTGTCCTATGGTCCAGCGATGCTGTCGAATGAAGCCCCGCTCCTCTCCCCCTCCTCTCAGCGCCGGCAATGTGACTGTGAGCGCCCAGCTGTGGCTTCACAGCCGGGCTCGCACTGCGCATTCGTGAGCCACGCTGCATGCTGTGATTGGCTGGGCAATCTTCTGGGACCTGTGACATGTCCTAGAAGATTTCTCCGAGGGAGGGGGGAGAGGTGAACTTTGTTCCAGCTCCACGGAGCCCTGGGAGGAAGTGGGAGCTTGATGCCCCTAAAAAGAGGGTATCCGCTCCTCCCCCAAAAAAAAATGACATGCTAAATGTGTCTGCAACTATATTTTAACTATATTTTTAAGTTTAGCCAACTCCATTTTTGCAGTTTATAGACCATAGGTTTAAGGAAAGTCAACTCAATTTTTCCACAGTTTATAGACCATAGGTTCAAGTAAAGCCAACTCAATTTTTACAGTTTATAGACCCTAGGTTCAGTTAGGAACATTAACTTATTTATTTTAGGTACTTAAATAGCACTGTCAATTTACAGAGCACTTTACATATACATTGTAAATTCACATCAGTCCCTACCCTCAAGGAGCTTTTATTCTAAGATTCGTAACTCACATTCATACATACACATACTAGGGCCAATTTACATGGGAGCCAATTACCCTACCAGCATCTCTTTGGAGTGTGGGAAGAAACGTACGCAGGCACAGGGTAGAGCATGCAAACTGCAGGCAGGTAGTATCGTGGTTAGGATTCAAACTAGCGACCCTTTTGCTGCTAGGTGAAAGTGCTAACCACTACACCTAAAACTTATTTTCCAACTGTATTTGATACATGTTTGAAGGTTTTTATTTAAAAATAATACAATAATATGTTTTTTGTAAAAAAGGAATAGTCTCGTGAAACTGGCTTTCATACCAAATTAACATTTATTATTTATAAAGTGTTACAAATGTAATATTAAAGCAGCATCAAATGTAAATATTTGAATTAAAAAAACATAAAAAAAAAAAAACTCTTTCTCAGCTAACAAACCAAACTGAAACACAGTATGTACAGTATATCTGTAAACAACATAGACTACAGAATGTATTAACTTTTTAAAAGTTTTTTAGAAAAGTAATTTGCACTTTAACCACTTCAGCCCCGGAAGGATTTGCCCCCTTAATGACCAGGGCATTTTTTGCGAAACGGCACTGCATCACTTTAATTGACAATTGCACGGTTGTGCAACGCTGTACCCAAACAAAGTTGACGTCCTTTTTTTTCCCATAAATAGAGCTTTCTTTTGGTGGTATTTTTTTTTGTATAATCACTCTTTTGGTGGTATTTGATCACCTCTGCAGTTTTATTTTTTGCGCTATAAACAAAAAAGACCGACAATTTTGAAAAAAAACTTTTTTTTAACTTTTTGCTATAATACAATACAATATATGTATTACAATATTATAATACATGGCCCTCGCTGAGGAAGTCCCGTAGGATGTAACATGTACGGGGGGAGGAGCTATCTTGTGGACATCACCCGCTGCCATCTCTGGCATTCCGCGGGATGTTTTTTATACTGGTTATCCGATTGCTACACGTAGCATTATTTTATGTTATTGTCACAAGAGCTTTTATATTGTGGATTACTCGAATAAATGAACTTGACGGAGAGCACTTAGATTGTGTTTATTTTATCTACATACTCGCCCTGGATGATCTTGTTCTATTGCTGCACCAGCCAACCGTCTCCATCCCACTGTGGATACAAGTGTATTTGACTTTCTTTTAGCTCAGAGGTCCACCATATCTGGTAAAAATATTGACTTGCTGGTGGAGGGTCTGTCACTCAGAACATTCAGTGGATTGGAATCTTTCTTCCCACGAGGTGCCTTCGTCTTCTACTGGGAATCCATTGGTCCCTTTATAATTGTTTATGGACTTACTGTGCTTTATTGCGCTGCACTAATTTTATCTTTTAATATAATACATATCCCAAAAAAATATATAAAAAAACAAATGTATTCATCAGTTTAGGCTGATATATATTCTACACATTTTTGGTAAAAAAAAATTGCAATAGGTGTATATTGATTGGTTTGCACAAAAGTTATCACGTCTACAAACTATAAGATAGATTTAGGGACTTTTATTTATTTTTTATTGTTTTTACTGGTAATGGCGGCGATCTGCAATTTTTTTGCAGGACTGAGACATTGGGGCAGATAAATCTGACCCTAAATGCTTTAAAAATGCATTGGTCAATGTATAAATGACAGTGGCAGAGAAGGTGTTTCCACTAGGGAGCGATCAAGGGGTTAAGTATGTTCCCTGGGTCTGTTCTAACTGTAGGGGGGATGGGCTACCAGGGACATGACAGAGATCACTGTTCCCAATCGCTGGGAACAGAAGATCTCTGACATGTCATCTGGCAAAACGGGAAATCGCCTTGTTTACATAGGCAGATCCCCGTTCTGCTTTTGTATACCGCGATCGTGGGTCACCAGCTGACATTGAGTCCGCCGGACTCACGGGCATGCTTCCGTGGCACGCTATCTCCGCTATCTCCTGTGCAAAAGACCAACGTACACCTATGGCGGTTTGCGCAGGAGAGCCGACCTGCCGCAGAATAATGACGTCGGCTGGTCGGCAAACGGTTAAAGTGTGAACTTATGAAGATAGATTCCCCAAATCTACCTCTAAAAAGATCTTCTGAAAAACCTCAAAGGTATATTTTAGGTTTTCAGGTCAGCTCAGGCTAAAAAGCATAAAAGAGTGCCATAATCATTCTTTCTGATACAAAATGAGAGTGCTATATGAAAAAAATACACTATACCATTATGCTTGTTTTTGCTGCTTATGCAGCGTAAATATGATATATTTGTTTTTGAAATGTAATAACAAAAGTGGGCGGGGCTTTAGGTTACATAATCTAACGTTGAATGTCCAATATCTCAAAAACAGAACAAAGTTTGTTTTTGTGGTACAAATCAGCACAAACACAGCACAAACAAATGGTATAATTGTTCTTAAAATGTAACAACACGTGGTGCAAAGTGGGAGAGGTTTCATCAACTATAAAGCGCAATATCTCTGAAACCAAACCAGCACATACAATCGTTTTTGCAGCACATATCGGCACAGATGCAGTGCAAACAAATGCTATCTTTGTTTTTATATTTTAATAACATTGGGTGCAAAGTGGGCGGGACTTAATGTTACATATTCTGAATTTGAATTCCAATATCTCAAAAACCGAACCAGCTGAAACATTCATTTTTGTGGCACAAAAAAGTTTTTAAGCTGTACAGCTGGCAGTGCCTCACCATGCATCTTGGTTGCGTTCTGCAGAATGCAGTAAGTGCAAACTTTGTGTGCGCACAAGTGAGTTGTCTCAATAGGTGGATACAGCGGGCGTACAGTCAGGTCCATAAATATTGGTACATCGACACAATTCTAATCTTTTTGGCTCTATACACCACCACAATGGATTTGAAATTAAATGAACAAGATGTGCTTTAACTGCAGACTTTCAGCTTTAATTTGAGGGTATTTACATCCAAATCAGGTGAACGGTGTAGGAATTACAACAGTTTGTATATGTGCCTCCCACTTTTTAAGGGACCAAAAGTAATGGGACAAATGGCTGCTCAGCTGTTCCATGGAGAGGTGTGTGTTATTCCCTCATTATCCCATTTACAAGGAGCAGATAAAAGGTCCAGAGTTAATTTCAAGTGTGCTATTTGCATTTGGAATCTGTTGCTGTCAACTCTCAATATGAGATCCAAAGAGCTGTCACTATCAGTGAAGCAAGCCATCATTAGGCTGAAAAAACGAAACAAAACCATCAGAGAGATAGCAAAAACATTAGGTGTGGCCAAATCAACTGTTTGGAACATCCTTAAAAAGAAAGAACACAACAGTGAGCTCACACCAAAAGACCCGGAAGACCACGGAAAACAACTGTAGTGGATGACTGAAGAATTCTTTCCTTGGTGAAGAAAACACCCTTCACAACAGTTGGCCAGATCAAGAACACTCTCCAGGAGGTAGGTGTATGTGTGTCAAAGTCAACAATCAAGAGAAGACTTCACCAGAGTGAATACAGAGGGTTCACCACAAGATGTAAACCATTGGTGAGCCTCAAAAACAGGAAGGCCAAATTAGAGTTTGCCAAACAACATCTAAAAAAGTTCTGTCCACAGTTCTGGAACAACATCCTATGGACAGATGAGACCAAGATCAACTTGTACCAGAGTGATGGGAAGAGAAGTGTATGGAGAAGGAAAGGAACTGCTCATGATCCAAAGCATACCACCTCATGAGTGAAGCATGGTGGTGGTAGTGTCATGGCGTGAGCATGTATGGCTGCCAATGGAACTGGTTCTCTTGTATTTATTGATGATGTGACTGTTGACAAAAGCAGCAGGATGAATTCTGAAGTGTTTTGGGCAATATTATCTGCTCATATTCAACAAAATGCTTCAGAACTCATTGGACGCGCTTCAAAGTGCAGATGGACAATGACCCGAAGCATACTGCTAAAGCAACCAAAGAGTTTTTTAAGGGAAAGAAGTGGAATGTTATGCAATGGCCAAGTCAATCACCTGACCTGAATCTGATTGAGCATGCATTTCACTTGCTGAAGTCAAAACTGAAGGGAAAATGCCCCAAGAACAAGCAGGAACTGAAGACAGTTGCAGTAGAGGCCTGGCAGAGCATCACCAGGGATGAAACCCAGCGTCTGGTGATGTCTATGCGTTCCAGACTTCAGGCTGTAATTGACTGCAAAGGATTTGCAACCAAGTATTAAAAAGTGAAAGTTTGATGGATGATTATAAATCTGTCCCATTACTTTTGGTCCCTAGTTCTACGAGCATAAATTACACATCTCATTTCTCACCCACCTATTACACTTTTGAAGGCCCTGGAGCACCAGGACAATGGAAACGCCCACAAAATGACCCCATTTTGGAAAGCTAACACCCCAACGTATAATCTATGAGGCATGATGAGTCTTTTGAACGGTTCATTTTTTTCCAGAAGTTTTTGGAAAATGTGGAAAAAAATGAAAACACATTTTTTTTTTTTTTACACAAAGTTGTCCGTTTATAAGATATTTCCAACACATAGCATTTACATAGCAAAAATGACACCCAAAATACATTCTGCCACTCCTGAGTATGGCAATACCACATGTGTGAGACCTTTACACTGCCTGGCCACATACAAAGATCCAACATGCAAGGAACACCGTCAGGTGTTCCAGGGACACATAGTATGCACATACCAAGAATTACACCCCAAAATACATTATGCTGAGCAAAGAGAAACAAAAGATTACCTGTGGTTTTAGTAGTACAGTTTCAAATGAAAGACCTAGTGCCAAAGTACCTCAATGAGCAGGGTGACTCTGCAGGTACTCAGTAGCAATTTGTGCCAGCGTCCCCAGAAATCGGATTGTAGATAGAAAAACTCTAGGCATGGGACTTTGAGGGCACAATAGTATTGAACTACAAAAAATACGTGTGATAGGGATATTTTATTAGATAATTATAAAAGACAATGGACACACATGGATTATTTAAAAACAATTCAGGCTAGATGTAAACCCTAATAATGATACACCGTATGGATCCTATCCTGCAAATTTGTGTAGCATAAGGAAAGTTATAAATGTATACATATATCGCTTAGTCCATATATAGGAGAAATACTTCCCCTGGGCATTGAACAGTAGACAAGCACATGGTTATAGCAGACAAGATGCAGCAGGTTTGGTAATCCACGGTGAAATGTTCTCTAGTTGCTCTACATGTTTCGCGTTACACAGAACGCTTCCTCAGGAGCTAGAGATTCAATTGGGTATGGTAAGGTTGCATAAACCTGTCAATAGTGATTGTATGCAGATGATCACAATTTGATCATAGGTATAGAGTATCTGAATTGAATTGGAAACAGCAGTCGGCCACAGCCTTGAATCTCTCAAAAAAATATAGCATCAGGTATCCATAAGAGGGAAAACAGGGGCTTTATCATTGTAGTGCTTCGGGTAGATGAGAGGAAATACAGGGATGCGCCGTCCGATCTAACAGGGACCGGTGCTGTGACGGTCACTTATTTTTTTGAGAGGTTCCAGGCTGTGGCCGACTGCTGTTTCCAATTCAATTCAGATACTCTATACCTATGATCAAATTGTGATCATCTGCATACAATCACTATTGACAGGTTTATGCAACCTTACCATACCCAATTGAATCTCTAGCTCCTGAGGAAGCGTTCTGTGTAACGCGAAACATGTAGAACAACTAGAGAACATTTCACCGTGGATTACCAAACCTGCTGCATCTTGTCTGCTATAACCATGTGCTTGTCTACTGTTCAATGCCCAGGGGAAGTATTTCTCCTATATATGGACTAAGCGATATATGTATACATTTATAACTTTCCTTATGCTACACAAATTTGCAGGATAGGATCCATACGGTGTATCATTATTAGGGTTTACCTCTAGCCTGAATTGTTTTTAAATAATCCATGTGTGTCCATTGTCTTTTATAATTTTCTAATAAAATATCCCTATCACACGTATTTTTCGTAGTTCAATACTATTGTGCCCTCAAAGTCCCATGCCTAGAGTTTTTCTATCTATAATCCTCTTAGTAGTACAGTTGTCCACAGGAGGATAGCACTGGTCCAGGCAGGAGGCAGGGACTTGGTCAGCAACAGCGAACACAATTTTTCAGGCAGCAGGCAGGAATACTGTCCATAGTCAGTACAGGCAGCAGGCAGGGATACTGTCCATATACAGTCCAGGGTCAGTGCAGGCAGAGATTGTCAGCAGTGCCAAAATATTGGTCTTGGTAATAGGCAGGAACATGGTCCATGTGCTGTGGTCAGTGCAACAAACAGAGGAATGACGGCAATAAGTCCTACAGGCAGCAGGCAGAAGTAGGGCCTCGCTCAGGACAGAATGGGGTCAGGGGTAGAGGCTTCTCCCACCAAATCTCTTTGAAGCCTCCGAGTCTCCAGACCCTAATCTAGGAATGAGAAAACAAAGAAAATTGTTTTCTTCATCCAGAAAAACTATTCTGGAGCCCCTCACATATGTGAGACCCCTGTGTTGAATCCCACTAGTCCAGTTGCAGGGTACAAGATCAGTCCAAGAGGCAGGCAAGAGGCATGGTCAAACAGTCCAAGGTCAGTTCCAGATCAGTCAGAGTTATGTACAGAATCGTTAGGCAGAAGCATGGTCAAATAACAGTTCAGGGTCAGTTCCAGATCAGGCAGAGGTATGTACAGAATCGGCAGGCAGAAGCGTGGTCGAATAACAAGCCAGGGTCAGTTACAGAGCAGGCAGTGGCATAAGGGGTGTGAAGGCAGGAACTGAGGATTACGTTTACCATACTTCACTAATAATTTAGTGAAGTATGCTAATGGCGGAAACATTCACCTATGCAGAGGCCTGGTTGGGAAGGACATTGTGCACAATAATAAGATGTGTCTCTTCTGACTCCTGCTCTGGTACACACCTTACATCTTTTTTGATGTCTTTGGCCTGTTGGTTTGGGAGGGAGTTTATCTGGAAAGTGGTGTTCAGAGAGTTGACTAACAACATCTGATCAGATGTTTTCTGGTGGGCCTCCTGGTAGCCAAGGAAGGGTTGGGGGTTTTGGGTGGAGTTGCGGTAAATGATATAGGAATTGAATATGGCCAATTGAAAAAAATGAATTGCTACTTTTTTGTACCAATGGTATGTCCGTCTTGTGGCAAGGTATGGTTCCAACATTTGATCGTTGAAGTCAACTCCCCCCATAAACAAATTGTATTCATGGATGCATGTTGGTTTTTGGATGGGGCCATTCCTTCTGGGGATTTCCACACAGGTGTTATTGTGGATGGAAGACAACATGTACACATCCCTTCTGTCCCTCCACTTCACTGCCAGAATCTCTTTGTTACGCAGACTTGCCGTTTCTCCTTTTCTCAACTTCTTATTAACAAGACTTTGAGGAAAGCCCTTCCGATTCTTTTTTACGGTGCCACATATTAGCTTCTTCTACCGGTGAAGGTTGTGGAACAGGGGCAGAGAAGTGTAGAAGTTGTCTACATACAGGTGGTAGCCTTTCTCCAGTAGGGGGTATATGAGGTCCCATACAACTTTCCCGCTGGATCCCAAGTAGTCCGGGCAATTAGGGGGCTGCAGCTGGGGGTCCTTCCCTTCGTACACTATGAAGGAATATGTGTACCCTGTGGTTCGGTCACATAATTTGTACACCTTCACCCCATAGCGGATCCTTTTGCTGGGGATAAATTGCTTAATTTTAAGCCTGCCGCTAAATTTAAGAAGGGACTCATCCACACATATGTGTTGGTCCGGGGTGAACAGCTGGGGGGAATACTTCAGATAAATAATTTAATATTGGCCGAATTTTGTAAAGCCTGTCATAATTTGGATAATTTTCGGGGAGGGCACTGGGTATTGTCACTGAAATGTAGGAACCTCATTATCATCAGATACCTGCTTCTGGGCATTACCGCGGAGAAGAGCAGCATGTGGTGGAGGGGGTGGGTTGACCAATAGGAACGGAATTCGTTTTTTTTGGTGAGTCCCATATTAAATGTGAGGCCCAAAAAAACCTTGAACTCCTCCACTGTCAGGTCTCTCTACTCGTAGGGACGGGCATAATATGATGTGGGATTTTGCAAAATAAATTGCTGTACATACAGGTTGCACTGGGCCACAATTGACGCCAACATGCCCTCCGTAAAAATTAAATTAAAAAAATTAATTGGGGTAAAATTCTCTGTATCCACCTGGACTCCTGGCTGGGCAGTGAAAGGGGGAACGCTAGCTTCTCCTGAATTAGGGGGAAGCCACAAGGGGTTCTGAAGGGCATAGGGAAGGCTGGCATGGGACCTAACCCTTTGGGGCTGAGATGACACCCCACGGGTACTTGGCCTTTTTTGCCGAGGTACTGCAGTGCTGATGGATGGCACTGCGGTGCTGGTGGATGGCACTGCGGTGCTAGTGGAAGCCACTGGCTCCTCACCAGAACGCCTTCGCTTGGCGGGCCGAGTTTCTTCCTCCTCTGAGTCTGTTAGTGTTCCACTACTGAGGACTGGCTCGTAATTTACGTCAGACTCAGAATCCGAATTGGAAAGGGAACGTGAAAAAGAGAGCTCACCGTTGCTCTCGTCGGCCGTGGAAAGAATTTGGTATGCCTCCTCGGCGGAAAATCTTTTTTTGGACATGGCTGCTGGTGGTTATGAGATTGCACAGGTGTGTGCTATGCCTGCACTGATGAGGTTGCACTGATCGCACAGATGGACACTGATGAGGCGGCACAGATGGGCACTGATGAGGTGGCACAGATGGGCACTGAGGCAGCACAGATGGGCACTGAGGAAGCAGCACAGATGTGCACTGATTGATTGCACAGATTTGCACTAATGAGGCGGCACAGATATGCACTGATGTGGCACTGGTTAGGTGGCACAGATGGGCACTGATAAGGCAGCACAGATGGGCACTGATGAGGCGGCACAGATGTGCATTGATTGATTGCACAGCTGTGCACTGATTGGTACAGATGGGCACTGATGAGATGGCACAGATGGGCACTGATGAGTTGGCACAGATGCGCACTGATTGCACAGATGTGCACTGATGGGTACAGACGGACACTGATGGGCACAGATGATGCACTGATGCGCAAAGGTGGGCACAGATGGCACTAGATAGATGTCACTGTGGGCACTGTTGGCCACTTTTTGGGCACACTTTCTCTTGTATACTGTCAAAAATTTACTCACAGAATCTCTCTCTCCTCACACGCTGTCTCTGTGTGAGGAGAGAGAGCCGGCAATGAGAGATGATCTCAATTGTTTACATTTCAGATCATCTCTCATTGGCCACGGCGATCGCGCTGTAAACGGCCGTTGTGATTGGCCGTTTACAGCGATCTGTGATTGGCTGTGTCCAAGGGACACGGCCAACACAGATTTTCCCCGAGGCGCGCTTATGAGAGAGCGCTGGGAACGAGGAAAGGGGACAACGTCAATAGACGTAGTCCCGGTAATGTAGATCCACGCTGTTGCCGTCATTTGGCAATAGCCCGGATCTGAAGAGGTTAAGAACTAATAAAAATGAAGTAAGGTACCTAAAACATCAAAGTAAATGAATTAACATTTATTTTTATGTTGAAAATGATAAATTTTTATGTTAGAATTACAAGCCAACAGAATCATTTTTATCAGTGTGTGGGGGGGGGGGGGTTAATGGAAGGCTAATCTAGTGCATATAAAGTACATACATTTATGATAAGACAGAAGCTTGAGGGTGAACAGTAGCAGTAAATCTCTACTGAAGTTAATATTAAACTACAAACAGCTGTACAAATTATATATGTATTATATACATATACATACATATACATATATATATTATATATATATATTATATACCATGTTTTCTTTTTAGAAAAGAAGAGTTTTCCTTTAAAAGCCCTTGGGGGGATTTCCATTCATTTTCTGTCTAACAAGGTCTCAAACAAAAAAAACACAGTTTTAGTAGAGTGGGAAGGGCTAGAATTTCAGTCTTGTGTCTTTCTGACCCAATAACATCAGCAGTTCTAGTAGAGATGTCATAGAGATAAGCAGGGAGTAAGAACCTCTCAAACAGGGTTTATATTGCACCAACCACCACAATTCGTTTTTTTTATTTTTGTCGCTGTGTTCTTTTTTGTATTGTATATACACCTCCCACTCCCAGCAAGTCTCAAGCCTCGTACACACAATCAGATTTTCCAACGGGAAATGTGTGATGACAGGCTGTTGGCGAAAAATCCGACCGTGTGTATGCTCCATCGGACAATTGTTCTCGGATTTTCCGCGGACAAATATTGGATAGCAGGTTTTAACATTTTCCGCAGACAAATTTCTGTTGTATTTTCCGAGCGCGTGTACACAAGTCCGTCGGACAAAAGTCCAAAGTACAAACACGCATGCTCAGAAGCAAGGACGAGCCGGAAGTGGTCGGTCTTGTACAACTAGCGTTCGTAATGGAGATATCACATTCGTGACGCAGCGCACATTTTCTTCTTCTTTATAATGGGATAATAATGCTTTGCTGGTGATATTGACAGTGTTCTGCCAAACACATTTTAAAATGCTTTTTTTTTTCTAGTGATATCCAGAATAATTTTTTTTTGGGTCAAGTTACCACAACACCATTATTATCTCATAGTTTTTAAGCTCAAAGATACAACTATGTTGGTGTCCCTTGTTAATTTGACATTATATATTTGAAATGCACCTGCCTACTCACAAACAAACTGTCCTTTTTTAAGTAAAAAACATAGCCAATTATTTTTCAAAATAATTCTTTTTTATTTAATAGGGAACACAAGAAGGTCATATACAGATCAAGAGGAAGGCAGCAATGAAGAAACTGTTGGAATTGGTGAAGCCTTTGTACCCCAGGGCAGACATCAATTATTTGAAGCACCAATTTGGGAACCCGAGGAGTCTATTTAATAGGGAGCACAATATGGTCCTGGACTCTGAGAGATCGGGAGCAGCAGCAGATGACATATATGTCCCCAGGCTGTGGTCTTACAACAGCCTGTGTTTTTTGCCAGACCAGACCAAACCCAGGCCATCACTCACAACACTTCCTTCCACATTGGCTGAGGCCGTTTTTTTTGTGCATTCTTTAACAAATCAAATAAATGAATTATACATGTAATCTGCCCCAGAGATCAAAATAAAATAATTTAAATAAAAACTGCATTCTCTGCACAAAAAAAGTATAACAACTCAAATCATTATTTAAAAAATAAACAAAAAGAAAATTAGAAATTGTAGGGGTGAAAATCCAAGGCCAGCAGGCTTGTTGGGGGTGTTGGGGCTGTATTTCCCATGGTCTTCCATGCTGCTGTGGTGGGTGGGGTTGCTGTGGTGTCTGTGGAGGTGGTGGGGGATTGTCATCTAAATCACAGATGTGTGTTTTAGGTGTAATTTGGCCCCTCCTCCCCTTGTTGTTGCTTCAGGATCAGCTCCTCACACATACTCCTTTGCACCTCCACCATATCCCTCAGCTTATTGCCTGTCATACAGCCAAATGCCTCCTGTGAATCCGAGGCCATACTGATTGCCGTTGTCGCATGGCAAAGCGAGGCAAATGTGGCCTCATCCAGGTTCCTGGTCTTCCTGGCCCTTTTAGTAGGAGGGTGTAGAGGAGGAATCTGTGACTCCGTCTGGCTGCTGGGCACAGGCTGAGATTTTCCTGTGTATGAAAATGGGACATATTTGTGGTTTTTTGGTCATCAATCGCACACAATTTTGAGCTCATGATTGTTGCAAATTGAATTTTGACAAATAGAAAAGACTATCATTCTGACCCCAGCATTTTTCATTCTTGTCCCAATCATTTTTGGCCACTATTGTCTATTGATATGTAAACCACTTTGTTAAGGCAGAAATTTTGGATCAATAACGTCTAGTTAACATCATTCTATTCTTGCCTACAAATATGGTTAACAATGCTATACCTGGGTCAAGCTGGGCTCCTCCACATCTTCTTCCTGTGTAGAAGGACCAGGGTGGGCCTCAGGAGCTGTGGCCTCAGCCAATGTGGAAGGAAGCATTGAGAGTGATGGGCGTGGTTCGCTTTGGTCAGACAAAAAACGCAGGCTGTGGTAGTACCACAGCCTGGGGACATATATGTCATCTGCTGATGCTCCTGATCTCTGGGATTCCAGGACCTTCTTGCGCTCCCCATTATATGTATTACGCAGACTACCAATTTTGTAAACAAAATTCCAGGAGCAGGGAAGAAAGCAGAAAAGAAGCCAAAAAGGGCTGGAAAAGGATTCGTCAGAGAGGAACACCCAAAATATTATATCATGTAAAACAATTCTTTATTACAAAAATACAAAAAACTAAAAATTGCACCCATAATACATATGATGGAGGTATCAAACTACCTCCACCATAATTTTAAAAGTGATAACGTTATCATGGACAGGTGATCACCACAGATACCACCATTCATTCATACAAGCATTCACCCATCATATAGAACTGAGACTATAAACTGGGAGACATTAGGCAGTGATTGGCTGTAATAATTACAATAAATTCATCAGTTCATAGAAGATGAACTGGTGAATGCACCAGATAATGGATAACCATACTGCCCAGTGACTATTGCAGCCTATAACAGCCAGCACTTTCATCTCTATGGATGAACTATTTTTTCATTAATTTTCTGTATATGATTTGACTTTGTGTCCACTGACCTTCAAGGAGACACTTTACCTACTTGGGATTACCAAACTCCCACATACACCTGAGCATTAACACAGAGTGGATGTGAATCGAAGCTCCCGCCTGGAAATCTCATCATGTGAACTCTCCTGTCAGTGCGGTCAGTGTGTGGCTATGTCTACCAGCTGAGTAGTCCGTTCTCGGTGACATCGCAGACTTCAATTGCAAGGACTAAAAACTTCTGCTGAGACCTATACCGAGTGGCCCCTATCTCCAGTGATCTATGGCTGGTGAGTGAATCTGTTTGTATAGCGGAGCGGTCTGGTCTTGTTGAAACCGCTACACTAGCTGTGCCCAGACCAGTAAAGTTCCTCAGTGCTGGATTGTGTTTAATTATCCTGAGTTGATATCTTTACAAGGATACCGGACTGGGTGTCTGATATACACCTACCCATGTACCTGTGAGCATGTGCTTCACCCCTGCTAATGAAGCTTACTTCCATTGAAGCCTCTATACACAGATTGTTACTAAGGAAGGAGTTTTTACCTTCCACTCACTTGCTATTTTCATCAAGCAGAATCCTACATCCAATATTGCTACAGCATCTGGTTTATCCACCGCTTGGAATTGCTCTCTTATCAGGGGACCTACATTTTTTCAGGAAAATTCCTGTAGCCCCGTTTAATTTTTTTGTCTGATCCTCCTGATGTGTTGCATTAGGCTGAATCCCATTATCTGGTGCATTCACCACTTCATCTTCTATGAACTGATGAATTTATTGTAATTATTACAGCCAATCACTGCCTAATGTCTCCCAATTTATAGTCTCAGTTCTATATGGTGGGTGAATGCTTGTATGAATGAATGGTGGTGTCCGTGGTGATCACCTGTCCATGATAACATTATCATCACTTTTAAAATTATGGTGGAGGTAGTTTGATACCTCATCTAATGTATTGTGGGTGAAATTTTTTGTTTTTTGTATTTTTCTAATAAAGAATGTTAGAAACAGCCTAAAACGAGTGGACAGCATGCCAAAGGAGTTTTCCACAACCCTTCTGGCATGAGAGAGCCTGTAATTGTAAATCCTCTGCTCTGGGGTGAGGTTCCTCATAGGAGAGGGCTTCATAAGATATTACCCCAGAGCAAAGGCCTCATCTGCCACAAAGACAAAATTGAGACCCTCAACATTGTCGGTGGCAAATATAAGGTGCCATTCTGGAGCCAATAGTAGAATTGGGTCTGTGTGTTCACTCCTCCTTCAGAGTTGTGGACATTCTTCCCAACATCCAGGTACAGGAACTCGTAGTTGGCAGACACTACGGCTAGCATGACTATGCTGCAAAAAACCCTTATAGTTCTAATAATAGGAGCCTGAATTGGGTGGTGGGACAATACGGACATGCTTCCCATCAATCGCCCCACCACAGTTGGGAAAATCCCACTGATGGTGGAACTGGGCTGCAAGAGCCTGCCATTGCTGTGGGTTGGAAGGAAACGGTGGAGTCAAACAAAATTATTACTACTTTTGCACATAACATTGCAAGCAGATTTGACACAAACATTCATGGCCAACATAAGTATAAAATGTATTTAAATAAGTATTTAAAGACAAAAGTATAAGGTCAACGTATCAGATTCCTCACCCCCTCTGGTGGGCCATTCTAAAAATGTTATGGTAGGGGGGAATGGGTAGATGTTTTAGACAGGTAACCCTCTCAACTCCCATGAGAGCTGAATGCATAAATAATGTGTGATACTGTGGCCAGCCCCTCCTTACTTACACTATTGCCAGCACACTGGACAGGTAAGAAGTGTCATAATCAAAAAATATGGATAAACGCTGTCCAAATTGAAGCACATTTTTACATTCATAAATTACCTATCAAGATAATAGGAGACAAAAACTTTCAACAGTACCATTTGAAGATATTCAGGGAGGCCATTGCACTACATGCTTTGGTGCATTCATCCAGAAATATGACCGCAAAAGAGGTGTAGTGTCTATTGGTTTTGCAAAGTCAGCAGATAGAGTATTGGTATCGGTTGACTTAGCATTTGGGGGGGGGGGAGGGTTGCAAATGAGTTTGTGCCCCCAAAAAAATGGCCTCTTGCACTCTGCCTGAATTTGAGGACAACAATAACATTTGTCCAGATTTTAGGGGTTGTTTAGGGTAAGCACAAAAATGAAGCTGACAAAATACATTGTTAAGTTACTAGGCTAGGTGTGTATGGGCCCAAGATAGCATGCCGGGGAGGTTAGTGAAGGAAAATATGCATGTAGAACAAAAAAGGAGCATTAAAAGCTTACAGCATGCATGAGGACAAAGAGGACATTCACAGCATATTAAAATAATGGTAATTATGGAGTGAAGAAATTAATACATTAGCAAACATTAAATACATAGAATGTGATGTTAAAGGCTAAAACTTATCCGAATATAGTCCTTCTGCAGGACTTGGATAATGGCAGAACAGGTCTCTGGAATAATGAGTCCCAGAGCCTGAGGGGAGACCCCAGTTGTGAACTTGAGGTCCTGGAGACTTCTCCCCATCACCAAGTACCGCAAGGTAGCTATGAGCCTTTGTTCGGGAGTAATGGCAAGCCGCATGCATGTGTCCTGCTTACTAATATAGGGGGTCAGCAATGCCAATAGAAGGTGAAAGCAGGGGTCCGTCATCCGTAGATAATTCCTGAAATCATCAGGATTATTCTCCTGGAGCTCCCGCAGCAAAGGCATATGACAGAATTGGTCACGATTAAGCAACCAATTCTTGGTCCAAGAACTCCTCCTCCTCCTGTTCCCGGACTGGACTTGAGTCAATAGCTCCAAGCCCAATGATGGCATGATCTCTCCGACGAGAACACCACATGGCTAGTAGATGAATGGCTGTTCAGAAACAAACTGACAAGCACGCACTGAAAATCAGAAATGACTTGACAAGCACCACATGATTATCAGAAACGGCCTGACAAGCACGACCTGAAAATCAGAAACGAACTGAAAAGCACGCACTGAAAATCAGAAACGATCTGACAAGCATGACCTGAAAATCAGAAATGACCTGACAAGCACGACCTGAAAAACAGACACAAACTGACAAGCACGAACTGAAAACAAGATTAGCAGAAGAAGCCCAAAGGGTGGAGCATGACTGTTGAACTTCCTTTTTACTGGCTCGTAGTACATCTAGTATGTCACTACGTTTGTAATTGTTGGCCAACAATTGTGTGCTGTGTGTATGAAATACAAGTTTGGACTAGTGCCCTTCGGACACAATTCCATGGTTTTGTTGGCCAACAATCCGATTGTGTGTATGAGGCTTCAGTTGTGTAGCAGGCAAAACAGGGAGATCATAAAAAGCATAGAAGTGTGTCCTTTACTCCAATCCAAATCTTCTTAGTCGTATAGTACAGGATCTTTAGTCATTGACCATAGAATGTCCAAAAGCTGTCAGACTGAGGGGTGGGCAACACAGCAAACAAACGCTAATGTGCTCACATAACAAATAAGTCAAGAAGGGCTCAACCAAAATCAAAGAACAGCTTACAGCATCTTACACCAGAAAATGGCAGAGTCAGACAAATAAGAAGGAGAAGCAGCTGAGACACTAAAACAGCATGTACCACTTTAAACCAATGGAAGGAAATCTCCCAGAGGATTTATAGGAGCAGGACAAAGAAAAGCCAGAACAAACTCCTGGTCACGGTAAATAATGAAGAAAACATAATTAGAAGAAAAGAAGTCATGGCCCCAAAAAACAACCTAGCCCTTAATGAATAAAAAGGGCTCTTTACCAATGAAAACCACCAACTCTATTCTTTGGGAGGTGTGTGTCTGGGGGACCTTTGTAGTGCTTTGGATTCGAGTCCATGTCTCCCTGAAATACACAGACTCTGGGAACCTAGGAACTGGATACAGATTTGGGGCCCCTGTGTTTTGTTGGGCTATAGAATCAGCAGCCAAAGCCAGTCTTGACTGCTTCCACCCCCTCCAAGACTGAGAGACTCACAGCAAAAGATTATAATCAGTTTAAAACAGCCTGATGCTGAGGTCTCCTGCTGCTATGTGTAATCTGTATATGAAGATGCCTTTCTCTCATTGTATACTTCCCCATTGAGTGCCTCCTAGGTGCGAATTCCCATTGTTACTTGAGCCACCTATTGTTTCTGTCTGTCTGCTAATCCTCTTGGACATTTGATTAGTATTGTGTCCACTTTACCTCATTATCGAATCATTGTGGGATGTTTATGCATTATGTTTATATTAATTTACTGTTTGATTACATCACTGTGTGATGTTAGTACCCAGCTGTTGATTAGCTTACTGTTTATGTTAGCTGTTCATTAAATATACTGATGATAATACTTTTTAAAGTTTGCATTATTTAGGATAATATGATCAAGCTCTTATCTGATTTTGTGTGGTAAAAATGATGTGTGAACTTACAATAAAGAATTCCAGTTGGCTCCTAAACTAGTGTTGTCTAGCTCTTGGGTGCAGTTCTTAGCCATAATATCTGGTTCCTGGCCCCAGATTGGAGGAAAGTAATAATAACAAAGCGCATATACAGCATACAGTAATCAGAATTAATCAGGTTGGCCAGGCATATAGTCCATGGCTAAAATGTTGGCAGCCCAGGGGTTAATAAGGGTCTCACAGTTCTGAGCATGTAAAGTAGGTTACATGGCTAAAATGTTGGCAGTCCAGGGGTTAATAAGGATCTGACAGTTCAGAGTATGTGGAGTGGGTTGGTGGAGCAGTGGATCTAGGAGGCGGCTGCTGTCCTCAGAGAGCTGGCTCTGTGGTATGCAAGAGAGGGTGAAGAAAGGAAGCGCCACCTGAGTGCAGCATTAGTAGGTACTTTTAATGACACAAAGTAAAAAAACACTTACAAGAGACATAATTAAAAAGGCTCATCTGTAGATAGGTAATCCTGGTGAGTTCCTCGGGCTCCAGTCTGGATGGTGTGTCAGCGGTGTAAGGCTGCAGGGGAAGCTGTTCAGCAGGTGGTTCGTCCTGTGGCCATCAGGGGGAAGCTGGGGCCGGCGTGGAGCGCACAGAGGGTGTGCGTGATGTCACGGATCGTTCATCGGCTTCCGGGTACACTCCAGGGGGAGGGCTCACATCGAGGGAGGATTCAGGCAGTGGGAGAGCACTGGGTAGGCTACGCGCTTGGAGCGGCTGCTCCTTCAATAGGCCTCCATCCAGACTGGAGCCCGAGGAACTCACCAGGATTACCTATCTACAGATGAGCCTTTTTAATTATGTCTCTTGTAAGTGTTTTTTTACTTTGTGTCATTAAAAGTACCTACTAATGCTGCACTCAGGTGGCGCTTCCTTTCTTCACCCTCTCTTGCATACCAGATTGGAGGAAGTTGTATCTTGGCACGAGCACCCAAACAGGATGCCAGGAGGTCCTTCACAGCCACTATTTAAAAATGTGTATATTGCGATCATATCCCCTCTTAACCACTTCAATACCCGCCTATAGTAAAATGACGTCCTCCTCTTTGTGGGGTGATATCTGAAAGATGCTTGCAGCTAGATGCATCATTCAGATATCATTCTTTTCAGCCACCGATTCTGTGCACGATAAGAATGATCATAGCGGCAGTGCCGCCGCTTGATCGTTCCTATAGGCGACGGGAGGGGACGCCCCCCTCCCGCCGCCATCCGGTGCTTCTCCGGGCTCTCCCGTGCCATCTGGGACCCGGAGAATGAATCGGCCGGCGCCGGATGTTGACGATAGAGATGACTGGTGAACAGATGGTCATCAGTCATCTCTATGACCGTGGGAGGCCCGGGCGCGTCGTTATGACGTCACGCCCGGGTACACGGAAATAACCGAAGCTGCGATCGCGGCTGTCAGCATGAGATCGGTGATTTTTTTTTCCGATCTCATGCTTTCCAGCCTAGAGGAGAGATGTGGGGTCTTATTGACCCCATATCTCTCCATATAGAGGACCTGCCACATAGATTCCTATTACAAGGGATGTTTACATTCCTTGTAATAGGAATAAAAATAATTTTAAAAAAAAGTTAAAAAAAAGTGTAAAAATAAAAAAATGAAGTAAAAAAAAATTAAAATAATAATAAAAAAAAAAAATTAAAACGCCCCTGTCCCCGGTAGCTCGCGCCCAGAAGCGAACGCACACGTAAGTCCCGCCCACATATGTAAACGCCGCTCAAACCACACATGTGAGGTATCGCCACGTGCGTTAGGGCGTGTGCAACAATTCTAGCACTAGACCTCCTCTGTAACTCTAAACTGGTAACCTGTAAAAAATTTTAAAGCGTCGCCTATGGAGATTTTTAAGTAATGAAGATTGGCGCCATTCCATGAAGTTTGGCGCCATTTTAAAGCGTGACATGTTAGGTATCTATTTACTTGGCATATCATCGTCTTTCACATTATACAAAAAAATTGGGCTAACTTTACTGTTTTGTTATTTTTTAATTCATGAAACCGTTTTTTTTCCAAAAAAAAGCAGTTTGAAAAATTATTGCGCAAATACCGTGTGAGATAAAAAGTTGCAATGACCGCCATTTTATTCCCTAGGTTGTCTGCTAAAAAAAACATATATAATGTTTGGGGGTTCTGAGTAATTTTCTAGCAAAAAAATGATGGTTTTTACATGAAGTAGAGAAGTGCCAGAATAGGCCCGGTATTGAAGCGGTTAAGCATCTCTTCTCTAGGGAGAACAAGTTTAATATTTGTAGATGTTCCTCATAATTGAGGTCCCCCAGCTCCCTCATTAGCTTTGTTGCCATTCTCTGTACTCCCTCAAGTATAAGGACTTCCTTCCTCAGTATGAGCCCATTTACACAGGGGCAACACGACTTCCAGCGCGACTTTGGGAGGCAACTTGGACACGACTTGAGTATGAATCACAGCACGACTTGGGGCAACTTACAACACAACTTGAAGTCGCCTCCAGGACAGGGAACTTTACAAGTGGCCAATCAGACCTTATCAGCTGTGTGTGAGAAGGAGGGGGCTGGCTGTTTTTTTTTTTAAATCAAAAAAAGGTTTTAATGAACTTTCACATATAGTCCAGCAATAATCACTCTTCATGTTGCATTTACAGTTACATCAGTAATATCAAATAGGTTCACGGTCATGTATACAGTAATTATACCACCTGATTTGTCAATCTGTTGCAAATTTCCAAACATCCACAACACAGCTTTCCCTGTTTTGGCTATCACCACCCATGTTATTTTATGCTATGCATTCCATTTTGCTCCCCTTCATCTGGTTTAAAGAGATTGCAGGAGTCTAGACATAACCAACTCTCTTGGACTCAGTCCCGGTGTGTCCAGCCATTTTGACCAAATACGTTCAAACCTATTTGGGCATCCCCTGTGTTGGTATATTAGCTTTTCCCTGATAAGGGTCTGTCCCATGTGTTCCACCCAGGAGCCCCTGGTGGGTGGCATTGTGGATTTCCACCCCATTAGGATAAGTTTCCTGGCCTGAAATAGAGCCCTGGAGAAAGCGACCCTATCCATCTCCTCCGGGATCTCCTCCTCCAGGACTCCCAGCAAGCAACACTTAGGGTCAATGGGAACCTTTGTCTGAAATACTCCGTTGAGCGTGTCTAGCACCCCATTCCAGTAACGGTGGAGCTTCGGGCAGCGCCATAGTAGGTGAATGAGGTCTCCGTCGTGCTGCTGACAGCGGGAGCATAGAGGGTTTGTCGCCCTGCCCATCTTGTGTAACTTCTTAGGGGTGTAATGTACTCTCAAAACTATGAACAATTGGGAGACCTTTTGTGCTACGTTAAGGGAGCAATTGGGTATGGCTTGAAGAGCCTCCTCCCACTGCTCATCTGTGATTTGGCCAAGGTCCCTCTCCCAGGCAGGAGCCGCCTTGCATGGGTAAGCCCGTAAGTATCTTACCAGCAGCATCTGGTAGCATTGGGATATGATTCCTTTGGTTTCCTTACTAGACTGTAACACATGGAATACCGGAGTGGGTGACAATATCCACTCAACGGCAGTCCCCTGCGCAGCCACCGCGTGTCGCAGCTGAAGGTATGGGTAAAGCATATTATTCGGTAAGTTGGAATTGGCTTGTAGTTCTGTGAAAGGGAGCAGTTTACCGTTCCCGAATATTTGAGAGAGTAGTTTTACCCCGTACTTGCACCATCTAGACTTTTGGTTTAGTTTTCCCAGTTCACTATAGGAACGGTTGTCCCATATTGGACTGAAATCCGTGAACCCCTGCACCCCCTGGATTTGTCTAACTTTATTCCATATTTTCTGTACCAGCGACAGGGTTGGGGCCTTTTTGTTGGATTTCGCAAATAGCTGGGCCTCAAGACCCACAGGGATAGTTTCTGCTCCAGAGGCAATCAGCATCAACCGTGCTGCTGAGCCCCTGTGGTTCTGGAGCCATGGAGCCAACCAACTGCTGCAACTGGGACGCTATGTAGTACAACCAGGGGTTGGGAACCGCCAACCCCCCGTTGTCCTTAGACTGCTGCAACTGTTCTAGTCTAATTCTGGGATGTTTATTGTTCCATAGCAGTTTACGAAAAAGGGTATTTACTATTCTAAAGATTTTTAGAGGGATTACCACCGGTGTATTGTGCAAGAAATATAATAATTGGGGCATAAGAATCATCTTAATTAAATTGGCTCTGCTTGCCAGGGACATTTTTAAGTTATTCCATGTGTTTATTTTATCACGAAAGCGTGAAAGCAGGGGGTATATGTTTATGGAACAGTAGTCTCCAATCCTGGGCGCTATTTGTATGCCCAGATATTTGAAACTAGTGACCAGAGGAATGGGGCAATGATCAGGAAGCGCAACTCCATGGTCCCCATCCAGCATCATCAGGGCTGACTTAGACCAGTTGATGGTTAGCCTGGAGTAGTGACCAAACAGTTTTATTATTGACATGGCCTCTGACAGTGAATTGCTCGGGTTTCCCAGAAAAAGTAACATGTCGTCTGCGTACAACATTATCTTTTCATGCAGTGTCCCGTAATGGAACCCTTGAATCCGGTCGCTGTCTCTTATAAGGGCTGCTAAGGGCTCTATCGCGATCGCAAAGAGCAGTGGGGACAGAGGACAGCCTTGCCTCGTCCCCCTGCCCAGAGCAAAGGCATGCGAGACTCTATCTGACATTCGAATATTGGCCTGAGGGGACGCATACAGCAGCTTAACCCATGTTATGAACCGTTTCCCAAACCCAAATTTGTCTAATACTGCCCAGAGATATGTCCAGCTAACGCTGTCAAAAGCCTTGTTGGCGTCTAGGGATAGCAGCGCTCTCTGACCCATATTGTCTGCCTGCATTTGCATATTAAGGAACAGTCTTCTCAAATTGGTGGCTGTGGACTTTTGGGGCATAAAGCCTGCCTGGTCCTGGTGTATAATGGAGGAGATGACCCCGTTGACCCGGAGCGCCAGGACCTTTGCAAGGATCTTCACATCACTCTGGAGCAATGAAATAGGTCTATAGGAGCCGGGGTCAACCGGATCCTTCCCCTGTTTAAGAAGTAAAATCACATTTGCCCTTGCCATAGAATCAGGAAGTCTGCCTGTGTCCAGGCAAGCGTTGATCACTTTTAATAGTTCGGGGAGTATCTGTTCTCCATACTGAGTGAATACCTCCATAGGGAGGCCATCCCCACCCGGTGCTTTACACGTGGGAAAAGAGCAGGCCGCCACCCGAAGCTCCTCCAAGGTTATCGGGGCATCTAATTGTTTCTGTACTGCTGCCGTCAACGAGGGCAGATCAATCGTAGACATATATTCTGCTAGTTCTGCATCCGAGTAAGCATCCCTCGGCCTATATAGGTCTTCATAGAAGGATGCCAGCTCGGATATGACAAGTTCCGGGGAATTGACTACTTTCCCATTGGCAGCCCGAATGGCCCCAATGGCTGGTGATTGCTGTTGTGATCGTGCAATTTTTGCCAGTAGGCGGCCCGTCTTCTCCCCCTCCTCATAAAATGCTAGCTTCGTGAAGAACCTTTTACGCTCTGCAGTGGAGGATCTCAGCCGGTCCAGGGAATCCTGGGCCGACATCCATGCCTCCCTAGTGGGGTCAGTGGGATCAGTTATATAGGCAATTTCTAGTTTCTTTACCAAGTCCCCAGCCTGTTCTAGCAGGACCGAGGAGTTGTGTTTAACCTGTTGTATTTCCTGGATGAAAATCCCTCTCAGATGTGCCTTAAAAGTCTCCCATTTCAAGTGAGCATCATGTAAATATCTGTGTGTTTTAAAGAAACCCTCAATCTGCGTTGCTATTCCCTCCTGCGAAACAAAGAGCTTTAACCAAAAGGCATTTAGCTTCCACGGGGCTTTGGGTAGGTTGCTGGGGGGTCTAGTAGTTAACCACAGAGATAGTGGGGAGTGGTCTGACACTCCTCGTGGAAAATATTCCACTTTGGTTATATTGCTTACCAGATTTGGGGTACCTATACATAAGTCAATACGTGACAGTGACCCGTGTGTCTTGGAAAAACAGGAAAATTGTTTGCATTCGGGGTTACGATTGCGCCATATATCTATCCATCCTACTTCTGCAAGTAAGCGACTGAGAGCGGTGCCCCGTCCACCCCCCGGAGGCTGTACAGGTGGATACCTGTCCAGTTTAGGGTCTAGGTAACAATTGAAGTCACCCATTATTAATACCGGAATATCCGGTTTATTAGCTAAATAAGAAATTAACAGTTGCAATACCTCTCTGGAGAATGGAGGGGGCACATATACAAAAGCTAGTATCAAGGTAATCGTATACAATTTACAGTGCAAGAATACAAATCTACCAGATATATCTACTAAGGAGTCTAGCTCCTGGTATACTAGGGCTTTGTGTATCAGTACACTTACTCCCCGCGAAAAAGCGGAGTAAGTGGAGTGATAGGCCTTGCCGACCCATGCATATTGCAAGAAACCAACTGTATCATCCCGCAGGTGGGTTTCCTGCAGGCCAATCACAGCCGGATGGAATTTCCGCAGTCCGGCTGAGATCATGGACCTTTTCAATGGATCGTTTACTCCCCGAACATTCCAGGTCACTATGGGTGTATCAGACATTGCAGAAGTTCAGTCCAGTTCTCATCTGTGTGGTGAGGTCTCATATTGTCCTGCAGCAGTTCCGGGAATCGCCAGTCAGCAATGCTTGCATAAACTAAATTGACCAGCCGGCCATCTAGAGCACAGGGTTCGCTGGTGATGCAGTTTAGATATTGGAGATGCAACAAAATGGTACAGAGAAGCTGTATATTCAATTGGAAAGTAAGGTGAACCAGGTAGTAGGTCCAGTAAAAAAGAAAAAGAAAAAGGACTTGTGAGATACTCCCCGCTGGTTGTGCCACGCGGAGGGGTAGCAGATTGTGCGAGGCTCGATAGGCCCCAACCGTGCCAACAGGGCACAACATCTCAGGCCATAACAACAGTGGCAACACGTAAAGTTCAGTTGCGGAGTATATCCGCCAGCCACCCAAGTGGTTATTCGGCACTTGCAGTGAGCTCATAACATTGAAATTTCCTCGCTGGTGCTAAGTGAAAAAAGGAAAAAAAGTCCTCTGTGTAAGGAGTAACAGTGACTGTGTAGTGTGGGCGCCCTTTATCTCTGAGACGAACTGACCAAGTAAAGTCATCCATCTTCATTGTCGCGTCTGCGTCGACGCAGGTCTTGCTCGTTTCGGTCCAGCCATTCAGCAGCATCTTGTGCGTTTTCAAAAAAGTGGTTTTGATCCCCAGCTGTAATTCGCAACTTGGCAGGGAACAACATTGCATATTTGAGCTGTAGGCGTTGCAGCCGTTTCTTGACATCCGCAAATTTAGATCTCCTGCGTTGCACTTCGGCTGAGAAGTCGGGGTAAAAGGAGATTCTGGTTCCGTTGAACTGCACGGCCCCTTTTTCTCTGGCTAGTCGTATCACTACTTCACGGTCACGATAATTGAGGAGCCTGGCCAGCATCGCTCTAGGGGGATTTCCAGGAGGTAGAGGTCGTGGCGGCACTCGATGTGCCCGTTCCACCGCATATAGGGGAGAGAAGGCCTCTTTACCGAATATTTCCTGCAGCCACTCTTCAACGAACACTGTGGGGTCCCTGCCCTCCACCTTCTCCGGGAGCCCCACTATGCGAACGTTATTGCGTCTCAGGCGGTTCTCGATGTCGTCAGTCTTTTCAAAGGCCTGGTGTGCATGTTGTGCAGCCCCCCGCACATCTCTGGTTAAATGAGGCATCTGATCTTCCATGTCACTTACTCTCCCCTCCACTGCTGTGGTTCTCTCCCTAATTTTTTGAATGTCCTGGCGGAGGAGAGAGACGGTCTCCTTCAGTCCCCCAAATTTTTCCTTAAGGTCATCCACTGAGGCAGTGCATCTGTGGACTGCATGCAGGATTTCACTGAGTGTAGGTTGGGGACTGTCTTCCACTTGTAAATCAAACAGGCCTGGCATAGGATCCGGAAGGGAGTCCATAATGTTTGTGTCTTCTGGCCTTTCTGTGTCCTCCCTGCTTGTCTGCTCCACTGACACTGCTGGGTCTGTGTGCTAGTCTGTGTGGAGTCTGCAGAGCCTGCCAGTTTCTGTGTATAGTATAGCATGTCCCTGGGCTGGTCTTTGGCCTTAGGGGGTTTCTGTGACTTACCCCCTTGGTCTGCTTTCTTGTCCTGGCCTCGTGGCGTTCTCTGCGGCTGAGATGTCCAGGCGCCATCTTGGATGTCCTGAGCGGCCGAGGCCGCGGCTTCTCCGCGGTTTCCACGGGTCATCATACCCCCACACTGCAGCTGTATCTATGTCCTGGGGTGTCAGGGATGCTGTAGCTACCGAATAATGCGGTTTTTAGGCGCCGGGAACAGCGAGGAAAGGATCGTTAGGAGGATCAACAGCGGAAGCTCCGGTGAACAGGTCTGTTCACATGCCGCGCTAGGCCACGCCCCGAGGGCTGGCTGTTTAGTGGAGGAAATTACTTTCTGTTTCTTTTCTGCTTCCTGTAAAGTTGCCTCAGTATGAACAGTGATCAGACCTGGAGGCAACTTCCATTGAAATCAATGGGTACAAGTTGCCTTCAAGTCGGATTGAAGTAGTACAGGAACCTTTTCTGAAGTTGGAGCGACTGCAGTAGTGTGCATTAAGACGGATCCATTCATTTACATTGATTTTTTCATGTAGCGCGACTTGAGGCGACTAGGGATGACTTGGGGCGACTTGAAGTCGGATCCAAAGTTGCCCCTGTGTGAATGGGCTCTGAAGGTGACCAAAATTAGAACACATAGTCAAGATGAGGCCAAACCAGGATTTTGTAAAGTGGTAGAATTATGGTTTCATCTCTTGAGTAAATACCCTTTTTCATGTATGCTAACAGTCTGCTGGTCTCACTTGCTGCAGCTTGACATTGCATGCTATTGCAGAGTCTGTGAACCCTAACAACTTAAGTAACTTGCATCCATTTTTTTTTTAGCTCCCAGGTGCATTAACTTACATTTTTTAATATTAAACCTCATCTGCCATATAGCTGCCCACCCCTCAATTTTAATTAGGTCTTCTTGTAGAGTTGCTTGTGAAGTTATTACCCTATTTAGCTTTGTATCATTAGCAAATTGAACTACTTATTCCAAACTCTATATCATTTATGAACACGTTAAACAGATTTGGTCCTAAAACAGAGCCCCAGGGTACCCCGCCCACAACCCCAGACCATTCAGAAAATATGCAATTATTCATTACTCTCTGGATGTGCCCCAGCAACCAGCTTTCTACCTAGGTTCATACATCAATGCCAAAAAACCTGTAGTTACAGGTCCCCCTGGCTCACTCCCTGGCTTCTCAGTAGGGGATCTTCAGTCACCCAAGCGCCTTCTCCTCCAAGACTTAGACTCCCTCAATCCCCTGGACTTCACTAGTCACCTCAGCTCTCCGTGTCCAGACTCGCTTAGCTGTCCTGACTTGTCCTGTGGGTAAATATCTCATCCAAAATGGAGTGCTATTTCCTGAGTAGAGCACCTCTTCTTATGGCAGTATGCCTGACTCCTGATAGGAGCACACACCGTCTCCTGAAGGGAATGCTGAGTTTTGGCCAGGCCTTGCTTATAACAAGTGTGCACACCTACACACTCACATAGCCTGCAGGTCTCCAATAAGACCTGGACACACGATTAAAGGCTTTGTCCTAACCAAGATTCTTTGAAGCCTTCAAGACTCCCGACTTTGGTGCAAGATTAAAATGCCTGGAGAAAACTGAATTCCTAGTTTTCTCTACTCATTACAGAGACTCTGCATTAATGAGATCCCTGTGTCAATTTGTGTCTATTTTCGCACAGTTTCAAGGCCTAGCATGACAATAACTTTGCAACAAGACATAACAACGTTACAAGAAAATCTAGCTAGAATTGAGGGGTGGCCAGCTATATGGCAGATGAGGGTTAATAATGAAAAATATTAAGTAATGCACTTGGGGGCTAAACATTTGCATTCAAGTTAATTTTTAGGGGGATAACCTTTGAGGTGCTTAGTAGATCACAAACTAAGCAATAGCATGCAATGCCAGGCTGCACTCTAATAGCACACTATTAGAGTGCATTAAAAAGGGTATTTACTCAAGAGATAAAACAAAAATTCTACCACTTAACAAAACTTTGGCAACATCTTCAGTATGTGGTCTAGTTCTGGTCATCAATCCTGAGAAGGAATGAAAAATAGAAATGTGCAGCACTCATCTACAGTGATGAACAAAATATAAAAGCAAGGTAACAAACATGTTGCAGTATATAATTGAATACCATGCACTAATAAAGACACATCCAATAAATTATAAAATCATCAAAAATATAATACAGTCCACATTCCAAAGGTATCCATTCAGGAATAAATCCATATGTGCTTTAGTGGCCATACATGATCGTCTAAAAAAACGTGCCCTATTTATCACAATCCTCACTCAATATTCTGAGCTCCAAACATGATACTGAATGGATCTTCACCCACATCGTCACACTGTGTGCAATATATATGCTCCTGAGGAAGGATGTTCTTGAACTGGAGAGTCCGGAGAAGGTCAAAAAAGCGGGTTGGAGAACTTCACTTAGTGTATGAGGAATGACTACAAACATTAAACTTATTCTCCCTGGGGAAGACATGCTTAAGAGGGAATATGAACGTAATATTTAAATTTTTGAATGGTGAATCTAGCATTGGGTGGAAACTATTTGATATTGGGTTTCTAAAGAAGACTCACACAATGAAGTTGGGCGAGAAGCAGTTCAATCTGCGTAATGAGTTATTTACCATTAGAGAAGTAAGGATCTGGAACCCCTTTACACAGTTGGTGATATCATGGGGGGTTTGGATAAATTTGAAAATGTTTGGTTGTGTTTCTTAGTGAACACAGTGTATGGGAATGTTGAACATCGTAGTGACATACGCAAACACACACATACTCATGTGGGATATTCAGGTTGAAACAATGCAGCAGGACTGTGGGTAGGTTTTCATTAAATAATCCATATTGTAGAGGGGTGAGATAATTTTTTTCTGCTAGTAAATTGTTGAATTTGTATGATAATTTGGTAATGTCTGTGCTGCCTGTATGTAATTTCTGTTTTATAGTGGTATTTAATGAGGCTACCTGTGCAATGTATTTAGCCTTACACCTGATGAGGATTGAAGCTGATGTGTGTTTCATAAAGATGCCTGTAATGACAATAAGGTAATTGGTGATATAGGCCTCATTTACACCCCCACTAGAGGAAGAAACAAAAGCATACATTAAAATTACAAAAACCTTTTTGAAAAGATTACATGGTGTGATATATATCAGCTTTATTTATGAATCTTTTGCTTTGTGACACCCAATAGCAACTCCATGCAACACCGATATAGAGTTAAAAGATTCAGTTCAACATCTCAATTGATGAGAAAAAATTCCATTCTTGCTAATTTTTGTCTGTGTCGAGTAGGGCCGATTGCATATCTATAGTGTACTAACCCCACTGATCAAGACCAGTTATTAAAATATGACAATTATCATCCTCCATGTGTGTTTTTTGGTTCACAGCCAATTATTAAAGTATACAAGTGTACTGTTAGTGAACAAAGTTATTTGGAAGTACAGCTGCAACAGATGACAGTTACATTTCAGGAGAGACTGTATCCTCGGTATTTTTTAGAGTATTAATTGCATAAACTATTAGGTGTAACACCATAGGAATGCAGACACAATATATCCAAAAGGATTTCTCTCTCAGTGAAATGCCACCCCCTACTAGCACAATAGCTTTTACCTCTATTAAAAAACATTGGTCCCCATTGGCACAGGCCCACTTGGATATTCCTGAATTGCAGATGTCTCTGTTTCAGGCTTTACAAAAGGAATCGTGTACCGAGGGACATATCGATTTAATGTGACTTTAGGACCTCTACACCAAAAAAAACAAACTTTTTTTTTTGGGGGGGGGGGGGGGGTAGGATAATTCTTTCCCTGTTTATCTTGTATGCAGTGTCTCCTAATTTTGAAGGGAAAACAATTCAGACATCCAGAAACAGGGACCATATGTCAGATTAATAACATTACAGGTATAGAGACTCTATCCTTGAACAAAATGCAGCCTTACCTGTTTCTAGGCAAGAAGAGGAGGCAATTGTATTTTTCACATTCGGTCTTTTTTTTTTATTAAAGAGTAACTCCACTTTTGTTGAGAAAAAGCATTCCCCTCTGGGTGCTCTATGTACATTGCATGGATTTTAACAAATTTTGTTGCAGATTCCTACCTTTTGTTATTCTGAAGAAATCCCTGTGTGTTTGTCTGTGACCATGTGCTAAGTGAATGTAATGGTAATGGTTTTATAATTAACAACCAGCTGCAGCACCTGCAGGGATCTAATGAGGAAATTGGAGAGTCTGCATCCCTTTAGATGTGATTTTCTATTGGGAGTATCTCGCTAAAAATGTCATTTTTGTTGCAGGGGAGGCCCGATACCTGACTTGTATCTTAGTGCAGACTTCTGGGAAAATCAGAAAGCCAATTACACAAGCAGGAAATTTTGTTTCTGGGGGCAATCTGTACACATTCTGTGTACAGAACACTCTCAGGTAGCCATATTGCATTGCATTTTACAGAAAATATCAGAGCTGCAGATTGAAAAGGAAAGGTCATTTTTAATAATTCCTCTTCAGAGAAGCCTATCCTGCCTCCATCCAACAACTGCACTATTTTCTCCATTAGCTCATCCCCCACAGCTATTACCCTTTTGTATAACTTGACCCTCCCTCCTAGATTGTAAGCTCTAACGAGCAGGGCCCTCTGATTCCTCCTGTATTGAATTGTATTGTACTTGTACTGTCCTTCCTAATGTTGTAAAGCGCTGCGTAAACTGTTAGTGCTATATAAATCCTGTATAATAATAATAACATTCAATTTCAATATGACCTAAATTGCAATTGTATATGCAATATATATTTTTTTTTATTTGCAATTTTTTTTCCATAAGTTACCCTTTCATTTTAAGGCAAGAAATAACTAAATCACCCACACAGCAGCTACAATAAATTAATAACAAGGTACAAGGACATATACTGAGGCCATGTCCTAAAAAAGAGCTTTTAAAGATACTAACTTGTATGTGCATTCCATAGTATAAAAACAAATAATTAATGATTCAGTACAGGGACCAAGCAATGCCAAAGTAGGAAAGTAATAAAAAAAAAAGAAAGAACAGTCAGAAGTGAAATGCAAAGAAAGAACAGGATGGAACACAATAGAAGAGGGGGATAGAATTCATCCACCATAGACTCAGGCAATCGGTTTAGAACTAAATTATAGGTCATGGTTCTCAAACCTTTAGAAATTTGTACTGTGAATCGTGAAGGATACTGGACATTTTTTCATTCACCAGCATCAAGTTCATGTAATCTATTGAAAGGGGACTGAAGACTTTTTCCATGTGTCGGATATCATTTGTTTAGCAACGAAAAACAGATAAGTTGCTATTTTCTGTTGATAAGAGAAAAAAAACAGAATTGGTTGATGAAGAAGGGCTGTGTGTGCATCCTTGAGTAAAAGTAGGTGAAATAGAGTTTGGAGTAGCCCAACAATTCTGGCCTAAAAGGCTATGGTTTTAAAGCAGGGTCGCCAAATACAGATTGTGTCCCCACGTAACCCGCAACCTTTGAAACATCTGTCAGGGTAGTTACGGTTGGCTCAAGTGGTCTAGACTGAGACCCAATACCAGCAGAAGAAGACTTTATAGGCAGTTTCTAAGATAGAGGTGTTGAATGAACATTTACTCCAATCTTCTAGCTCCACAAGGACTATGAGATCTTGATCCCAGCCTGCCATTTAGGAAAGGGAAGTATTCAAAGTGGTCATATTTTTATGTTGAAAAAAAAAAAAGGAGGTGTAAATAAAATGATTCAGATCTCCACATCCAGATGGTCTAAATATGGATTATGACTTACATTTATTTTTGTGACAGCTGATTTTCTCTTGTGCGCTTTCTTGGAGGAAGCTATTCAGTGGATTTAGACTGATTCCTAAAATATATTGCTTAATTTTTTGGATGCTTCATTGTTAACTAAAGTGGGATATTCAGGTTGATACAATGCAACATCATTGTGATTATGTTTTGATGAAGAGCCGTGAGGCTTGAAACTGTTGTGTGTTTTGTGAAAATGCCTGTAATGACAATAAAGAAACTGGTGATATAAGCAAGACACTTTTGGAGTGTGGTGGCTCTTTGGAACTATATATACTCTATATACATTATATATGTATGTATGTATGTATATACAGTACTGTGCAAAAGCTTTAGGCATATGTGGGAAAAAAGCTGTAAATTAAGAATGCTTTCAGAAATAGAAGTGTTAATAGTTTTTTATCAATTAAGAAAATGGAAACTAAATGAACAGAAGAGAAATCCAAATCAAATCAATATTTGATGTCACCCTTTGCCTTAAAAACACCATCAATTCTTCTAGGTGCACTTGCACACAGTTTTTGAAGGAACACAGCAGGTAGGTTGTTTCAAATATATTGAAGGACTGTGGATGTAGGCTGCCTCAAAACTTTCTATCGTTCATGTAATCCCAGACAGGCTTAATGATGTTTAAGTCAGGGCTCTATGGAGGCCAAACCATCACTTCCAGGACTCCTTGTTCTTCTTTATGCTGAAGATAGTTCTTAATGATATCGGCTGTATGTGTGGGGTCATTGTCCTGTTGCAGAGTAATTTGGAGCCAGTCACACGCCTCCCTGATGGTATGGCATAATGGATAAGTGTCTGCATATCTCAGCAGTGAGAACACCATTGTTTCTGACCAAATCTCCAACTCTGTTTGAAGAAATGCAGTCTCAAACCTGCAAGAAACCTCCACCATGCTTCACTGTTGCCTGCAGACACTCGTTGTATCTCTCTCCAGCCCTTCGGTGAACAAACTGCCTCCTGCTATAGCCAAATATTTCAAATCTTGACTCATCAGTTTAAAGCATCTGCTGCTATTTTTCTGCACCCTGGTTCCTATGCTTTCGTGCATGCTGTAGTTGAGCCACATAGCCTTGTTTCCACATTGGAGGTTTGGCTTTTTGGTCCCACTGGTTTCCACAGTTCTGTTCTGACAACATTGCTGGACATCTTCCAATGCCAAAGGGAAGTAAACATAATGTGTCTCTCATCTGCTGCGATAAGTTTCCTTGGCCGACCACTACATCTATCTATACATCTCAGTGTTGTCCAATCAGTGCTGTCCTCAATGCTGAGAAATACAGGCAGTTACTTATCCATCATGCCATACCATCAAGGAGGTGTGTGATTGGCCCCAAATGTATTCTGCAGCAGGACAAAGACCCCACACATACAGTCAATGTCATTAAGAACTATCTTAAATGTAAAGAACAAGGAGTCCTGGAAGTGATGGTTTGGCCCCCACAGAGCCCTGATCTCATTATCATCAAGTCTGTCTGGGATTATATGAAGAGACAGGAGGAGTCCACAGAATATCTGTGGTTTGTTCTCCAAGGTGTTTGGAACAGCATACCTGCCAAGTTTCTTTAACCACTTGCCGACCACCACACGACCATGTACATCGGCAGAATGGCACGGGCAGGCATAAGGACATACCTGTACGTCCTTGCCTGCCCGCGGGCGGGGGGCCCAATCGGACCCCCCCGGTGCATGTGGCGGTCGGATTCTCGTCAGGGGCGATCAAAGGTGAGGGGGAGGCCACTCATTCGTGGCTCTCCCCTCGCGATCGCTCCTGCTGATTGAAATGCTTCCTCGGCTTCTGTATAGTAAACAGAAGCGGAGGAAGTGATGTCATCTCTCCTCGGCTCGGTATTTTACGCTCCGGCGCCGAGGAGAGAAGACATCGATGTGAGTGCGCAAACAAGCAATTTTTTTTTCTGATTACTGCATTGGTGTCAGTTTGTGACAGTTAGTGTGGTAGGGCAGTTAGGGTTAGCCCCCTTTAGGTCTAGGATACCCCCCCTAACCCCCCTAATAAAGTTTTAACCCCTTGATCACCCCCCGTCGCCAGTGTCACTAAGCGATCATTTTTCTGATTGCTGTATTAGTGTCACTGGTGACGCTAGTTAGGGAGATAAATATTTATTTTCGCCGTCAGCGTTTTATAGCGTCAGGGACCCCCATATACTATCTAATAAATTTTTTAACCCCCTGATTGCCCCCTAGTTAACCCTTTCACCAGTGATCACCATATAACTGTTACGGGTGACGCTGGTTAGTTAGTACATTTTTTATAGTGTCAGGGCGCCCATCGTTTATTACCGAATAAAGGTTTAGCCCCCTGATCGCCCGGCGGTGATATAACTTAGGTTTTAGGGTCTGCGTCACCCCAGGCAGTGTCAGGTAAGTGCCAGTACCGCTAACACCCACGCATGCAGCATACACCTCCCTTAGTGGTATAGTATCTGAATGGATCAATATCTGATCCGATCAGATCTATACTAGCGTCCCCAGCAGTTTAGGGTTCCAAAAAGCGCAGTGTTAGCGGGATCAGACCAGATACCTGTTAGCACCTGCATTTTGCCCCTCCGCCCGACCCAGCCCACCCAAGTGCAGTATCGATCGATCACTGTCACTTACAAAACACTAAACGCATAACTGCAGTGTTCGCAGAGTCAGGCCTGATCCCTGCGATCGCTAACAGTTTTTAAGGTAGCGTTTTGGTGAACTGGCAAGCACCAGCGGCCTAGTACACCCCGGTCGTAGTCAAACCAGCACTGCAGTAACACTTGGTGACGTGGCGAGTTCCATAAGTGCAGTTCAAGCTGGTGAGGTGGCAAGCACAAGTAGTGTCCCGCTGCCACCAAGAAGACAAACACAGGCCCGTTGTGCCCATAATGCCCTTCCTGCTGCATTCGCCAATCCTAATTGGGAACCCACCGCTTCTGCAGCACCCGTACTTCCCCCATTCACATCCCCAACCAAATGCAGTCGGCTGCATGAGAGGCATTTTCTTTATGTCCCCCCAAGTACCCCTACCCAACGAACCTCCCCAAAAAAAAGATGTTGTGTCTGCAGCAAGCGCGGATATAGGCATGACACCCGCTATTATTGTCCCTCCTGTCCTGATAATCCTGGTCTTTGCATTGGTGAATGTTTTGAATGCTACCATACACTAGTTGAGTATTAGCATTGCATTGCAGCATTGCACAGACTAGGCGCACTTTCACGGGGTCTCCTAAGATGCCATCGCATTTTGAGAGACCCGAACCTGGAACCGATTACAGTTACAAAAGTTACAGTTACAAAAAAAGTGTAAAAAAAAAAAAAAAAAAAACACAAAAAAAATATAAAATAAAAAAAAAAATAGTTGTCTTTTTTTGTTCTCTCTCTATTGTTCTGCTCTTTTTTACTGTATTCTATTCTGCAATGTTTTATTGTTATTATGTTTTATCATGTTTGCTTTTCAGGTATGCAATTTTTTTATACTTTACCGTTTACTGTGTTTTATTGTTAACCATTTTTTTGTCTTCAGGTACGCCATTCAGCTGCAGCGCGGATTTATTTATCTTGACAGCAACAGCGTTTGCTCCCACGATATATAAAGCAGTGACTCCAGCGGAGGTGATATATGCCGAAGCATGGGGGCAGCAGGGGCGGAGGAGCGATTTGCTCCTACCTTTTGCGGGAGGATGCCCCCATGCTTCGGCATATATAAACGGTGCATGTATGCCCATCATTAGAAGTAGGTGGATGAAGGGAGGTATTCTAATGGTGGGCATCCCCACCGATCAATCTCTTTTTTTCGTTCAGCCCACAGGCTGCATGAAAAAAAAAAAAAAAAAAAAGATTACAATATGTGCCCAACAAGGACCAGCAACGTACTGGTATGTTGCTGGACTTTGAGTGGTTATACCAGAATGATGCCTGCAGGTTTAGGTATCATCTTAGTATCATTCTTTTCAGCCAGCGGTCGGCTTTCATGTAAAAGCAATCCTAGCGGCTAATTAGCCTCTAGACTGCTTTTACAAGCAGTGGGAGGGAATGCCCCCCCACCGTCTTCCATGTTTTTCTCTGGCTCTCCTGTCCCAACAGGGAACCTGAGAATGCAGCCGGTGATTCAGCCAGCTGAGCATAGAACTGATCAGAGACCAGAGTGGCTCCAAACATCTCTATGGCCTAAGAAACCGGAAGCTATGAGCATTTCATGACTTAGATTTCGCCGGATGTAAACAGCGCCATTGGGAAATTGGGAAAGCATTTTATCACACCAATCTTGGTGTGGTCAGATGCTTTGAGGGCAGAGGAGAGATCTAGGGTCTAATAGACCCAAGTTTTAAAAAAAAAAAAAAGAGTACCTGTCGCTACCTATTGCTATCATAGGGGATATTTACATTCCCCGAGATAACAATAAAAATGATTAAAAAAAAAAATAAATGAAAGGAACAGTTTAAAAATAAGATAAAAAAAGCAAAAAAATAATAAAGAAAAAAAAAAAGCACCCCTGTTCCCCCCTGCTCTCGCGCAAAGGTGAACGCAAGCGTCAGTCTGGCGTCAAATGTAAACAGCAATTGCACCATGCATGTGAGGTATCACCGCGAAGGTCAGATCGAGGGCAGTAATTTTAGCAGTAGACCTCCTCTTTAAATCTAAAGTGGTAACCTGTAAAGGCTTTTAAAGGCTTTTAAAAATGTATTTAGTTTGTCACCACTGCACGTTTGTGTGCAATTTTAAAGCATGTCATGTTTGGTATACATGTACTCGGCCTAAGATCATCTTTTTTATTTCATAAAACATTTGGGCAATATAGTGTGTTTTAGTGCATTAAAATTGAAAAAAGTGTGTTTTTTCCGCAAAAAACGCATTTGAAAAATCGCTGCGCAAATACTGTGTGAAAAAAAAAATGAAACACCCACCATTTTAATCTGTAGGGCATTTGCTTTAAAAAAATATATAATGTTTGGGGGTTCAAAGTAATTTTCTTGCAAAAAAAAATATTTTTTTCATGTAAACAAAAAGTGTCAGAAAGGGCTTTGTCTTCAAGTGGTTAGAAGAGTGGGTGATGTGTGACATAAGCTTCTAAATGTTGTACATAAAATGCCAGGACAGTTCAAAACCCCCCCAAATGACCCCATTTTGGAAAGTAGACATCCCAAGCTATTTGCTGAGAGGCATGTCGAGTCCATGGAATATTTTATATTGTGACACAAGTTGTGGGAAAAAGACAATTTTTTAATTTTATTTTATTTTTATTTTTTTTGCACCAATTGTCACTCAATGATATATTGCTCAAACATGCCATGGGAATATGTGAATTTACAAACCCAAAATACATTCTGTTGCTTCTCCTGAGTATGGGAATACCACATGTGTGAGACTTTTAGGGAGCCTAGCCGCGCACGGGACCCCGAAAACCAAGCACCGCCTTCAGGCTTTCTAAGGGCCTACATTTTTGATTTCACTCTTCACTGCCTATCACAGCTTCGGAGGCCATGGAATACCCAGGTGGCACAACCCCCCCCCCCCCCCAAATGACCCTAGTTTGGAAAGTAGACACCCCAAGCTATTTGCTGAGAGGTATAGTGAGTATTTTGCAGACCTCACTTTTTGTCACAAAGTTTTGAAAATTGAAAAAAGGAAAAAAAAAAATGTTTTTCTTGTCTTTCTTCATTTTCAAAAACAAATGAGAGCTGCAAAATACTCACCATGCCTCTCAGCAAATAGCTTGGGGTGTCTACTTTCCAAAATGGGGTCATTAACGGGGGTTTTGTGCCATCTGGGCATTCCATGGCCTCCAAAACTATGATAGGCAGTGAAGAGTGAAATCAAAAATTTATGCCCTTAGAAATCCTGAAGGCGGTGATTGGTTTTCGGAGCCCCGTACGTGGCTAGGCTCCCAAAAAGTCCCACATATGTGCAATATATCATTTAGTGACAACTTTGTACAAAAAAAAAAAAAAAAAAAATTGTCACTTTCCCGCAACTTGTGTCAAAATATAAAATATTCCATGGACTCAACATGCCTCTCAGCAAATAGCTTGGGGTGTCTACTTTCCAAAATGGGGTCATTTGCGGGGGTTTTGTGCCATCTGGGCATTTTATGGCCTTCAAAACTGTGATAGGTAGTGAGGAGTGAAATCAAAAATTTACGCTCTTAGAAATCCTGGCGGTGATTGGTTTTCAGGCCCCGTACGCGGCTAGGCTCCCAAAAAGTCCCACACATGTGGTATCCCCGTACTCAGGAAAAGCAGCTGAATGTATTTTGGGGTGCAATTCCACATATGCCCATGGCCTGTGTGAGCAATATATCATTTAGTGACAACTTTTTGTAAATTTTTTTTTTTTTGTCATTATTCAATCACTTGGGACAAAAAAAATATATTCAATGGGCTCAACATGCCTCTCAGCAATTTCCTTGGGGTGTCTACTTTCCAAAATGGGGTCATTTGGGGGGGTTGTACTGCCCTGCCATTTTAGCACCTCAAGAAATGACATAGGCAGTCATAAATTAAATTCCAGAAAATGTACCCTAGTTTGTAGGCGCTATAACTTTTGCGCAAACCAATATACACTTATTGACTTTTTTTTATCAAAGACATGTGGCCGAATACATTTTGGCCTAAATGTATGACTAAATTTGAGTTTATTGAATTTTTTTTATAACAAAAAGTAGAAAATATCATTTTTTTTCAAAATTTTCTGTCTTTTTCCGTTTATAGCGCAAAAAATAAAAATGGCAGAGGTGATCAAATACCACCAAAAGAAAGATCTATTTATGGGAAGAAAAGGACGCAAATTTCGTTTGGGTACAGCATTACATGACCGCGCAATTAGCAGTTATAGCGACGCAGTGCCAAATTGTAAAAAGTGCTCTGGTCGGGAAAGGGGTAAATCCTTCTGGGGCTGAAGTGGTTAAAAACTGTGTGCAAGTGTGCCTAGAAGAATTAATGCTGGTTTGAAGCCGAATGGTAGTCACATCAAATATTAATTTGATTTAGATTTTTCCTCTGTGCATTTTGTAAATTGATAAAAATAAACTAAAAATCAATATTTTTGAAAGAATTCCTACTTTACAGCATTTCTTCACGCCATGAATATATAACCAAAAAAATCCTGCTCTTATCCCACCCAAAAACTACACACAAAAAAGTGAAAATAAAAAATACAATAATTACAATAAAATTTGGGAGAGCCGCAACCCAGTAAGCCTGAACACAAGACATTCAATAAAATAATCAGAAAAAAAATAACCAGTGCGCTTCTCTATGTGATCAAACCCCAAAAAATAAGTAATAAATGGCAATGCATATAAATAAATTGCTACATGTGCAAATATGTGACTTATCCGTATTCAGATCGACAGACACAGCATGAAAAAGTGCTCATGAGGGTACCATCTCCACATAGACTCTTACCAAAAGTACAGTGTATCCGGAACGTATTCACAGCGCTTTACTTTTTCCACATTTTGTTATGTTACAGCCTTATTCCAAAATGGATTAAATTATTTTCCTCAAAATCTACAAACAATACCCCATAATGACAGTGTGAAAGAAGTTTGCTTGAAATCTTTGCAAAGTTATAAAGAAAAAAAATCACATGTACTTAAGTATTCACAGCCATTGCTCAATACTTTGTTGAAGCACCTTTGGCACCAATTACAGCCTCAAGTCTTTTGAGTATGATGCTACAAGCTTGGCACACCTATTTTTGGGCATTTTTTTCCCATTCTTTTTTGCAGGACCTCTCAAGCTCCAGGCTGGATGAGGAGCATCGGTGCACAGCCATTTTCAGATCTCTTCAGAGATATTCAATTGGGTTCAGGTTAAGGCTCTGGCTGGGCCACTCACGTATATTCACAGAGTTGTCCTGTAGCCACACCTTTATTATCTTGGCTGTGTGCTTAGGGTCGTTGTCCTGTTGGAAGATGAACCTTTGCCCCTAGTCTAAGGTCCAGAGCGCTCTGGAGCAGGTTTTCATCAAGGATGTCTCTGTACATTGTTGCATTCATCTTTCCCTTGATTCTGACTAGTCTTCCAGTACCTGCCACTGAAAAACATCCCCACAGCATGATGCTGCCACCACCATGCTTCACTGTAGGGATGGTGTTGGCCAGGTGATGAGCAGTGCCTGGTTTCCTCCAGACATGATGCTTCCCATTCAGGCCAAATAGTTCAATGTTTCTTTCATCAACCAGACAATTTTGTTTCTCATGGTCTGAAAGTCCTTCAGGTACCTTTTGGCAAACTCCAGGCAGGCTGTCTTGTGCCTTTTACTGAGGGGTGGCCTCTGTCTGACCACTCTACCATACAGGCCTGATTGGTGGAGTGCTGCAGAGATGGTTGTTCTTCTGGACGGTTCTCCTCTCTCCACAGAGAAACACTGAAGCTCTGCCAGAGTGACCATCGGGTTCTTAGTCACCACCTTAACTAAGGCCCTACTCCCCCGATCACTCAGTTTGGCCAGATGGCCCGCTCTAGGAAGAGTCCTGGTGGTTCCAAACTTCATTTAAGGATGATTGAAACCACTGTGCTCATTGGGACCTTCAATGCTGCAAAAATTTTTCTGTACCCTTCCCCAGATCTGTGCCTCGATACAATCCTGTCTCTGAGGTCTACAGACAATTCCTTGGACTTCATGGCTTGGTTTGTGCTCTGACATGCACTGTTAACTGTAGGACCTTATATAGACAGGTGTGTGCCTTTCCAAATCATGTCCAATCTACTGAATTTACCGCAGGTGGACTCCAATCAAGTTGTAGAAACATCTCAGGGATGATTAGCGGAAACAGGATGCACCTCAGCTTAATTTTGAGAGTCATGGCAAAGGCTGTAAATACTTATGACATGTGATTTTTTTCGTTTCTTATTTGTAATAAATTTGCAAAGATTTCAAACAAACTTCTTTCACATTGTCATTATGGGGTATTGTTTGTATAATTTTGAGGAAAATAAAGAATTTAATCCATTTTGGAATGAGACTGTAACCTAACAAAATGTGGAAAACGTGAAGCGCTGTGAATACTTTCCGGATGCACTGTATATGTGCTCAGATTATAGAGATCTCACTCGCTACAACACTTTCATTAGGCTCAGCAGATAGAAAGGAGCCAGATCCAATCTCAATAAGGTTGTCATCCAAGGACATCAGCCGATTCTCTATGGAGCATGTGTGTGCTGACTCACAGTAACTCTCATGAATGTGCGGAAAGAGGTAGAAACTTCATAGTGTAACAAGTTAAAACCAAATGTTTATTAAAAGCATATATTGCAATTACACATTTGAAGCTTACAATTAGCGAATACAGAAATAGCCGCGGTCCTCACCAGCCGACTCGTGCACGATGACATCACAGATGCGGCTCCACCTGATGCGTTTCCCCAAAATAGGCATCAACTGGGAACAGAGGCTCCAAAGTTGACACTCCCAGTGACACCTATTACAGGGCAACAAGGGGTTAATGACTAGGTCACCATGGGTGGCTGTAAAATCAGCTGGACATTGCCATAAGGGTCACTCACAAACCAAACCAATTAGTAGGAAGAAACAATGGCCTTCAATAACTAGGTCACCATAGGCCAGTGTAGTACACAGTTCATAGTAAGAAAATACCTGTACAGGTGACATAGATGGATCAAAATTCTCCCAGTTCCACGGGTACAGGCCAAATTTCAATCCAAGTGTTGCCACTGCAGTTGAACAGAAGTCAATATATCAATTCAACCACCCTTCGGACAAGAGCTGATTGATTAGGGGCTGTAATGTTGATCTCTATATTCTGATACAGGGGGGAATCTCCCCGCTATAAGACTATAATAGCGTAGCAGCAAGGATTTCCCCATTCACCTAGAATGTGTGGATGGGGGAAGAGGCCAATGCGGCAAAAACGCACCTATACACACAAAGTTAGCCCTGTATGTAATTGTTGTCACCAATCACACACATAAACAAAGACTGCATCCTGCAGCCTTTGGGCCATTTTCCTCTCACAGTGACCTAGACTGTAATAAAGCTGATCTCTAGGTTTCCTGTCACTTTAACCACTTCCCGACGGCTCACGCCAATATACATCGGCACAATGTCAGCGGTGGGCAAATGGGCATACCTGTATGTCCCCTTTAATTTGCGGGGTTAGTGGGCACGCGCATTCGCCGCGTACAGCGTGACCATGCTCGTGGGTCCCGCGGACTATGTACCGTGGATTCTCACCGAAGCGGCAGAACGGAGAGATCCCTTTGTAAACAAGGCATTTCCCCGTTCTGCCTAGTGACACGACAGGGATCTACTGCTCCCAGTCATCGGGAGCAGTGATCGCTGTGATGTCAGTGGTAGCCCATCCCCCCAGTTAGAATCACTCCCTAGGACACACTTAACCACTTGACTAGTGTTAACCCCTTCCCTGCCAGTGCCATTTACACAGTAATCAGTGCATTTTTATAGCACTGATCACTGTATAAATGACAATGGTCCCAAAATAGTGTCAAAAGTGTCCGCCATACCAAAAATATGTAGAAGAATACATATCGGCCTACACTGAGAAAAACACTTTTTTTTATATATTTTTTAGGGATATTATAGCAATTTTTTTCAAAATTGTCACGCAAAAAATAAAAACCACAGAAGTCAAAGATCAAATACCACCAAATTTGTGGGAAAAGAAAGGACATCAACTGTTTTGGTGTAACGTCGCACAGCCACGCAATTGTCAGTTAAAGCGACGTAGTGCCAAATCACAAAAAGTGCTCTGGTAAGGAAGGGGGTAAAATCTTCTGGGGCTGAAGCAGTTAAAAAGACCAAGCTGCTCCAAACTATTTCCTTTAATAAGTGCTGCATTGGCTCCAATTGCTGTATGAACTGTATTAAGGATAAGCTTAGGCGTGTTCGCAAGTCCACGTGCCTGCGCCCGCCAGGAAGCTGACACTCCGTAGTGCTAATCACAGGCAGTGAGACATTTCCCGATTCGCGGCTGCACAGATCAGGAAATGTCTCACTGCCTGTGATTAGCACTGCTGAGTGTCAGCTTCCTGACAGGCACGTGGACTTGCAAACACGTCTGAGCTCATCCTTAAACTGTATGTAGCTTCAGCTACATACAGTACACAGTGCTGAGTTCCAACTGTGAGACAGAGACATCCCGTCTCACATCCAAAACAAAGCAGAGTTGGTCGAACCTAGCACTGTGTACTGTATGTAGCTTCAGCTACATACAGTTCTTACAGCACTTAGAGAAGTAAATAGTTCATTTGGACCAGCTTGGTCCAAACAAACTATTTAAAAGCGATATGAAACCTGGAGATCACCTTTATGCACTCAGTTTAAAAAAAAAATCTCCCTATCCTGGGCAGTATATATATATATACACACACACACTATATATATATATATATATATATATATATATATATATATATATATAAAGAATCCTTGATCTGGCTACGAACAGAGTTAACTTATTGATGACTCTGAAGGCCAGGATAGCCATGTCTGAAGTCTCCCATCTCTGACATATCAGGTTGAAATGCCCATTACCCTGGTCCGGGCAGTGACAGCTGAGGCAATCAGTCACCTGGAGTGTGGACAACAGTGTTTCTCTTTCCATGAGATGTTCTGGCTTGCTTCCTTCAAGGCTACATGAAACCTGGTGCCCCCCTCGGTGATTTATGTAGGGGGGAGGGGGCACCCTGACTAGGTGTCCTTGCAGAAGAAGGGGCCAGGGTTGCAGTTCCACTGTTATCACTCTGAGCTCCAAGATGCTGACAGGGTGCTTAGCTTTCACTGAAGACCATGTTCCCTTAATTGTGGGATTTGGAACACTCCTCCCAGCCTGAGAGAGTAGCATCTGTTATCACTTTCCAGTGATATGCAAAGAACAACTTTATTATTAGGGATGGACTGGATATCCACCAAGTATTTCCTTGCTTGGCTGGCAAGGAGCATGGTAGGTCGAAAAAAAGAGCATGTTTGTTCCATGCCAACAAGATGGTGGGGAGGTCTTAAATGAAACTGGGTGAAAGGAAAAGCCTTGATGGAGGGCACCATGAAACCTAGAATTCCCATGGAGAATCTCACCTCTTTGAACTTAAGTCCCGAGTGTGAGATTTGAAAGAAAGTAGTTTTTTCTCTGGATGGGAGACATTTGCATGGGCTGTGTCTAGAGTCAGGCCCATGTATTCCAGACGAAGAGAGAGTAGGAGAGCAGACCCGAAAGCCTGAAGCATCTAAATATTCCTATGGGCATTTGCAAATAGCTGAATGGGAGAGGAGTCCTACGAAGGAGTAACCTGTAACCTCAACGGCCAGTTTTTAGACCGGCAAGAAGGGGAGCAAGGGCCCTTTGTGAAAACTCTACAAGCAGACGATAGGCCAAATTCCAGTGCAATAAAGTGTAAATGCTTATCGCCTACTGCAAAGCACAGAAAATGTTGAGGTGGATGATAAATCTGAATATGCAGGTAAGCATCCTGGATGTCTACAAATGCCAAGTATTCTCCTCATCTCAGAGAAAGAAAACTGACCTTGTAAATTCCATATGAAATTCTGGGATTTGAAGATATTTGTTTATGGATTTTAGATCCAGGATAGGCAGAACATCCCCGCTGGGCTTTGGTACCGTGAACAGTTCAGAGTAGAATCCTTTGAACCTGTAGAGGTACTGTCGCAACTACTCCATGGGACAAGAGAAGTTTTGCCATTCTGCAAATCACACGGTCCTTGAGCAGATATGGGCTAATTTTAGAAAAGAAAGCAGTGAGGTAAAGTTTTGGACCCCTTAGAAATCTGATTCACCCCATAGGTCTGGGATATGTAAACCAGAGATAAGCAAACTAACAGACACCCCCCTACTCTTAGGAGTGAGGGTGCCCCTTATAAGGGAAGAGGGCTTTGAGGAAGACATGGTTGGCTTTGTGGGTCAAGTCTTGTACCAAAAGGAAGGGCTGAATTTAGGCTTAGGGGTTAAAGCCTGGGTAGAGTGTAAAGGTGCTCTGCGTTTGAACAGGTAGAGGCTACTGAGGAAGGGGATTTTGCAACTTTCTGCTGTGGAAGAACACCCTTTCTTCCTGTGACATCTTTGATGAATTTGTCAAGTGCCCCACTAAAGAGACATCTTCCTTCAAAGGGCATACAAGTGAGGCGTCTTGCCAGGAGCTTAAAGATGGCCATGCTTTGAGCCACAGGATTCTGTTCATGTGAATGAAAATCAGAGCCATTCTGTAGAATTGTGTCATAACTTGTTCTAGGGTATTCACACAAAACAGAAAGGCAAAAGGTAATTACTGTAATTTGTTTTTCTTTTATTAAAGCGGTTTAGTAGGGTTTCACATTATGCCTAATGATCTTTTTGGGTACTTACCTGAATGCAATGATCAAAAAGTGGAAGTGTATTGCGGTGTCCCCTCTGAAGAAGCATAACTAACATCAGAGCACAGCTTAACTATTAGGAGATGAAATTTACCAATATGGAATTTCTATGAGCTTCATATGTCTCTTTATAATTTTAGAGTATAGTTTCAGTAAGCAAATTTGGTTCTGTGTGGCGGTGAATCACTTTACAGGTGTATTTGAAGATTGCCATATAGACTCTTTTCATCACTACTTGTTTCATCACTAATTTTGGGAGAATTCATGATCTGTGGTCTTTTTGATAGAAATAATATATATATATATATATATATATATATATATATATATATATATATATATATGTTGTAGCATGGCAATTCTAATTTTTTGCTGGGAAAAATATCTTATGACATGCTGCCAGCTCTTATACTAATCACATTAATTGTATGTTAAAAGTACTAGCGGTTACAGTTGTTTTGGTTTGCATCTTTAATGAATTTGTCAAGTGCCTCACCCGAGAGACATCTTCCTTCAAAGGGTATCATACAAGAGAGGTGTCTTGCAAGGAGCTTAAAGTTGACCAGGCTTTGAGCCACAGGATTTTGTTCATGTGAAAATCAGAGCCATTCTGGAGATTTGTGTCATAACTTGTTCTAGGGCAGTGGTTCTCAACTCCTGTCCTCAGGACTCACTAACAGGCCAGGTTTACAAGATAACTGAAATACATTACAGGTGATATAATTTGCTGCTCAGTGATTGCAATATTCTAGTCTGCATCTCCCCAAGGTAATACTTAAAATCTGGCCTGTTAGTGGATCCTGAGGAAAGGAGTTGAGAACCACTGTTCTAGCGCATCCACACAAAACAGCAAGGCAGAAAGTAATTGCTGTAATTGCTCAGTAAAAGTATGGTCCTGGAAAAACAGGATGCTGTTGTTTGTTCATTGCCCTAATCCTGAGTACCTCAACTTTGCTCTATTTAGAATCTTTGAATGAAGGCACATCCTCCATTGATACAGTGAGATGTTTGTGTAAGACTGAGAAGGCAAGGTCTACTATGGAACTACTGTGTGAACTCCTTTCCACTGAACAGAGCTCAGCAATGATTTTCAGAAGGGTTAAAATCTTTAAGAGTGACCCGATTGTCAGAAATTTACCATTCCATATGTTCATGAATAAGGAATGTTTTTGATTTAGCAGGTACCCAAAGGGGCATGCAATGACAGAGGGGAATTCAAATATGACAATACCCAGGTTTTTGCACACAGCAGAAGCAAGTATAAATACATTGGCAAGCATAGTGCATAAAACTATAGCATCAGGTGCATAGGAGGCCTGGGGGTGAGAAATCTTCCATGGCCTCTTCAAATACAGGCTCCAGGTCTTCTTCATTCTCTAAGGTGGGCCTATCTGGATGCAAATGAGGTAGAAATAGAGGAGATGGAGAAGGAGCCTGGTGTTTTTAAGCCTTGGACAGAGATGGCTCTATTAAAGCCATTTGTTGTCTGGTGAATTGCGACATACTTGCAGAAAAGTCTGTCTTAGTCCAGTAGGCAAACTGTTGTGTGCCTGAGCTAGAACCATATGCAGAGACTGGTGTTAAAATTGGGTCCTGTTCCCATGCAAAGGAAGTCTTGTCACTACCAGATTGAGGGTGAGCTTTTGGCAAAGCAAATGTTCGTCTAAGCTTTTGCCATGGCTCCCTTTTACCTGGTTTCCACCATTGGTATGGATGAGGGTATTCTTCTGTAGGGTGTTCATGGAGTAGGGTTTGGAATATATGACAAGCGTGTGAGAAAGTATGTAGCAACTCAGATGTAGACCATCCAGCAGTAAATTCCCCGTGGGAAAAGGGCAGAGGGAAGCGCCTTAGTACCTTATAGAAGGCTCTAACTAGAGGTGGCAGTAAAGTGTGACACCAGATGTCACACCTGGTAATCCACTTGAAACCAAGCTCTAAGTGATTGAACTTCAGCACCAAGTTCGAAAAGCCTACACTGTAAATAAATTCAGCAGTAAGGCTGTTAGCTGTAAGGCTTGTGCATGTTTTCAAGCATGGGGACATAAAGAAGCATGCAAGAACATGAACATGTGTATGCATGGGCATGTCCACCAGAGGTACTGGCTCTTAGCGGACATTTTAAACCTGGGATCATTGCTGGGTGGTCTTGTCTTGTATTTCTATTATATTTGATACTCAATCCTGCTTGACACTGTTATGGAGCTGGCTTTTGTGTGTGTGTGTCCTGCCTTTGGATTACCCCTGCCTGTTTGTGTCTGCTGTCTACTTGTGTTACCGACCTTGACTAAGATTCTGCCCATTAATACTGTACCTTGCTGCCCACACGTTGCCAACTTTTGCTTGTCTATGACCTTGATCCGCCTCTTGATTTGATGCTCTCCTGTCTGGCAGTTACTGCATAAAGTCAGGGTATCCTCATTGCTGCACTTCTACTTACCTGACACCAGTGCCCTAGCAGTCCCTGTCTCACTTTCTAGGTGTGCGCTGAAGGAATTGTACAAGAGGCTACCCTCATCCAGGTGACAACAGTGAGAGGTATCTACAGTAAGTCATAAATATAGGGCGACCCTGTCTTGCCTGTCCACATTGCTGTTCCCAATATAGGATACAGGCTTCTGCTGTCATGGTGGGTATAACCCCAGAGTCTTCAGGGCCCAGGTTCCATAGAGGGATCATAGCCTTGGACCTGTATAGCACCCTGCGCCTAACTACATGTGTTACACAAACTGTAGGGGAGAGTGCCCATGCAGGGCCCCGGTATGGTTCTTAAGGTTTTACTGAGGTTACATTGATCTGGAAGAGGTGATTGAAGAATCTGAACAGAATTATTAAAACTAGATAGGCTCAGAGTAATTCCTCTGTATGACACATTAGCAAAAAACTGAGGATTTACAGAGTATGATAGGGTTATAGAGGGATGCCCAGGGGTCATGCCCTCAAAAGCTTGCCAGTGTACAAGCACCTGATGCCAGCCTATAACCCAGGGTCTATGAATACCCAGCCTGCCCTGCACTATATGATTAAGCTGCATAAGTTGGATAAAAAGTTGCACTAGCATCTTCTGACATTAACCCCTTCTTGACCAGCCGCCGCAGTTATACTGCGACAGTAGCATGCCATAAATCTTTCCCCTATTTTGTAGATGCTATAACTTTTGCGCAAACCAATCAATATACGCTTATTGCGATTTTTATTACCAAAAATATGTAGCAGAATACATAGCCTAAACTGAGTAAAAAATTTGCTTTTTTTTTAAAAAAACAAATGGGGATATTTATTTTAGCAAAAAGTACAAAATATTGTTGTTTTTTCAAAATTTACCGTATTTTTTGTTTGTAGCACAAAAAATAAAAACCACAGAGATGATCAAATACCACCAAAAGAAAGCTAGATTTGTAGGAAAAAAAGGTTGTCAATTTTGTTTGGGTACAACATTGCACGGTCGCGCAATTGTTAAAGTGACGCAGTGCTGAATCGCAAAAAATTACCTGGTCATTGAGTAGCCAAATCGTCCGGGGCTTAAGTGGTTAAAAAAAAATGTAACTACCACCATTTTATTCTTTGGGGTCTTTCCTTTTAGAAAATATATAATGTTTATATGTAATGTTTTAACTACTCTTCAGGTCTAAAATGTGCATTTTGACCTGTGCAAAAATGGCTCTGGCGGCAAAAAGTTAAATGCAACCCCTGAACCAAACCAAACCTAACCTAAACCTAACCTTAAACCACTGGTAAATGTTTACTGTAAACACTATATTATCAGAGAGCTAAAATTTTCAGACTCCATTTACAATATGCCAGTTTAACTGTAGACTAAAAACCTATTTCAAAATGAAATGAACCTATCGCTATAATACATTCCATTTTCAGCACATTGCACTTCACATCCTTTTTAAACCATTTATGATTTGCACAATTAAATACACTTCTATAGGACAGACTAGGAAATTTTGTGAAGTATGAAAAAAAAACACCATACAATTTGTTGTTTATTAAATAATCATTTATTCAGTTTTGTATTTTGTTCTATATGTGATTTAATATAGAGTAGAATAGAAAAATCCTTCCAGGGAATGGTCAATTCATTTTGCTTTACTCAAAAATTCTATTCTTTTTATTACGGATTCTTAGTATTGTTGACCTCAAAACATTATCCAGTAAAACCATTTACACTGCTGATACACATACAGTCTTGTAATCCTGCCAAGCTCTGTAAAACAAAAATTACAATAGCTGATCACACAAAATAGCTGTTCTTGTGATGCATGTACATCATTTTAGGCTATGACAAATAAAAGCTATTTGTATGCATATACAACTATATGCTATCAAAAGCAGTTGTTAAAAATATATGCAACTAAGCATTTTAATTACAGAACCCTTAAGGAAGACCTAAATGTAAAAAATAGGAAATCTGCTGTTACAAGGATCATTTAGAAATATTAACTGTACCCAAGATGATTTTGAAAAATGTACCCTTTGCCGACAAATTCTCCTGAAAAAAAGTAGTGCACTTTCTGGTACGTGACACTGCTGTGTCTATAGCCACATAGCTGTATATCTGCAGTGAGAGATTCAGGCACTGTTGCCTTGGACAGCTAATTTCTGGAGATTTGGTAATGTCTCTACTGTGCTGCTCACTGTTCTTTGCTGCAGTCTTTGTGGGGTCTGCCATCTAGGCAATGGCAGGTGTTTGTGTCTTAATATCAGAGACACAGTGCAGAAGAAGGCACAGTTTGCCAGTGACTGGGAAAAGATCACTTGTTGACTAGGTCTTTGTCCTCTGACTACCATTCTGCGCAGCTCAGTTCCTCATTAAAGGGTATCCAATATGTAGGGGTTTTCTACTAAAATCTCTTTGTCATGGTCAGATCTAAGACAATGACCTACTTTTTGTCAGGTAAATATGAAATGTAGCATAAGATTTTTCTTTCAGATTTTAATTCAAAATGTGCATTGACGCTTTTCACCAGCTTAAAGCTGGCCATAGATGGGTAGAATTTTGAACGAAAATGAACGTTCTAAGAAAGTTTGTTCGTTTTTCTAAATATTAGCGAGTCAAATTGGTGTTTGGTTTCGGCCATAGTGGGGAGAAAATTTGAAGGAGCAGGATAAAAAAAAATTTCTCAATCTACCTAATTTCTAACAGCGTATGCGGTTTTTGTTCGGTAAAGTCCATTCATTCTAGAATAAAATGTTACAAGCACATGAAATCTTTCAAACATTTGAATGCTCTAAGAAAGTTCTGAGAACTCTCCTAAGCATTTTCTTTCAAAATTCTATCCCTTTCTGGCCAGCTTTAGGCTCTCTGTTTGCTTTTTGATTAAAGAAGCCTGTTCACACAGTTCATGCCTCATCAGCATTGGCTCATCCTTTATCAGATGGTTTATTCAAACAAATTATGTCTCTAAGCAAGCTACTTTAAGCTGGCTATATAAAGGCATACTCTGCTTTAAGTACACTCACTTTACATACACTCGTGAGTAAGGACATAACCGTGAGTGTATGTAAAGTGGCTCTGCAAGGATAGTTCAGATTCCCCGCTACTTGGAAACATACTCCCTGACCCCCCCACTACAGTCCCTGACCCCCCTCTACAGCCCCTGATGCCCCCACTACAGCCCCGACACCCCAGAAGTGAAAAAAGGTATTGTTTCACTTTAAGTACATTTTTGTTTTACATACATGCTCTGGTCCCATTGTGTACTTAAAAGTGGGGTATGCCGGTACTTATAAAAATATGGCAAGTTCAGCATGAATCAGCCAAATTACAAATCGGTGTGGCCATCCCTGCTTGATATAAGTCTATTGGTACTTGGGGCGGGAGAGATTTCCTTTTACTTAATGTTGTGATTTTTATTTTACATTGTTGGATTAGCTGTTTAATCCAACATTTATTTCAGTTCATTTGGTACATAGTTTGACTCTAGCCACATTTCGTGTTTTTTTTCGTTTTAAATATTTTGGTTAGAAAGGTCAGATTTTTATTGTTGCATCCCTTTTAGCGAGATCTCACTTTACGTTCTGTGCAGTCACCAGGAAAGGATATGAGACGGATATAACTTCTGCCCGGTTTGATCTTTGCGGAGATTTCCTCTGACTTTGGTCATTGGGACACAGAATTTATTTTGTAAAACTGCAGGATGCATGTTACTACAAGAGTCCCTCTTGTCCTACATACAAGGAAAAAGCTCTCAACCATTTACACCACCCCACTTTAAATGTCTGGATATATTAAATTATACCAATCACACCTTGTGTTAAACATTCGACGGGTGGGGCAGGCTGGCTTGTCCATTTGACGTTATGATTCGGCTTTTTTAATGCTTATCCCATGGCCCTGAATTTACATTAACCTTCTTCTCATGGAGATTCACTTCGCATGCACACACTATTTTGTCTACACAAGCGTGCAGCAGTTTTGTTTCACTGCCCCCTGCCTCACCACCTTTACACAGCCCAATGATTCTTGGACATTCCACACTCCTGCTGCCTAAAGGGACTAGCCACAGAAGGCGTAGCCTCCCTGGCGGTATGATTATGTCAGATTTTTGCGTCTCAAAGCGGTACAATTGTTTTGCATAGAAATGTGGCTTTTTATATTGTAGGCCTGTAATTCTTAGCAATAACACACTTAAAACTGTTCAAACAAGAGTCTAGTAGACATCCCGGGTATGATAAAGTTTGAAACACAAAATCATAAATTATAATATAATAAATAACTATAAATAATTATAAAAAATAATAATACAATTAATTTTACTATCACTCAATTCTGCAAATGTTCTAATTTACCATTGGTTTTCTAGCTGGTCTAAAACCATTTTTGACGTAAAGGTACACTTTTTGGTTGCTATGGACAATTTCCAGGCACAAAGAATAGTATTTATAACATAAAACTGCATGCAGGGCATTGGACAAAGCACTAGGAACAAAAGGGATGGGAAATTATTTCATACAGTAATGTAATCTGCAAGATTACAGTGTACTGTATGTGTTATGAATTCTCTATTTTTTTAATTTGCTGCCAGGCTGCGCCCCGTGCATCGCAACGCTCGCAGGGAACGGAGCCTGGCACAGAGAAGCATCGGGCTGAGGACAAAGCCTGCAGACACAGCGGGGGGGGGGGAACATCTCGGCTCGGGGTTACTGCTAATGGTACTGAAATTTAACCCTGAGCCACACTCTGGAAAACCGCCAGGGAGGTTAACCCTCTGTGGTAGAGGTCATGGAGAATAGGACAGCAGGACTTGCCAGCTCAGACTCAGTTAACAGTTAGGGGGGTCTGTAGCATCTCCCCAAAAGGTCTCAATTCTATTAGTCCTCACTTATTCTCCCCCCCCCCCCCCACTCTTATAGCTTCTGTGCCTTTTGAAAAGAAGGAGGAAGTCCTCTCACCTAGTTCTGAGAATTCAGCATAGGTGGAGTCCCAGTCCGCTGATATTCCTCCCAAGCTTAAGAATACTATTTCTATCCTTATTGATGCAGTTGCACAGGTCTTTCCCTGGAACAACCTATGTCAGTCACCAACCTAGGTTTTAAAAAACATGCCTAATCTAGACAATGTTTTCTGTACGCTCTCTCTCCTAGAGCCTTTACTGTAAGGTGATTAGCCTCATCCTGATTTACTCCTTATTGCATGCTAAAAAAAAATAAATATATATGAGGCTTGCTGGGAGTGGGAGGGGTTATGTTGGGCTGTGCGTAGAGCTTTGTTTGCCGATGTCCAACAACCCTAAAGTAGCTGCATAACCCATAGTCTAAAACTAAGATCCCATGTCCTGTAATATATGCCAAGAAAAGGGTCAGCCAAAAATTATTTTTGCACAATGAAGGGCCGGCTCACACAGGAACGTGGCACATGTTCCTATACTATTCTTCCTGGTCCCCGTATGGTAGGATTTTGCAGCCCATTCATTTCAATGGGCTTAAATTGCACCAGTACGCAGAGAAAGTAGTGCATGTACTAAATTTTAGGAAATGTGTTGCACCAAATCACATGGTACTGCAGTATCCTGCAATTTGGTGTCCACAAATGCACTGTATTTGTGATCTGCATTTGGGGTGCCGTAAATGTTACACTGGCATCGGCAGCAGATTGCAAAGGCAGTGCATTTTAAGAGCGGTGCAGGAAACGCATACATAACGTGCCTTTCCTGCACTGCATTCTGAACTGGCTCTAAAGAAAAAAAAAAAAACAATTCTCCGTATAAATCTTTTAAGACAAAGGCGAAACCAAGTTAAGAATTACAGTGCTCAAAATAATATATTATACTTTGTCATTATAACAAAATACTTACTGAAATGGTATTGCTTAGTTCAGAAGTTAATCATTTTTCGTAGTGCATCAAAGCATTTCCATTTATCAGGTATATAAAAAGGTTCAAAGATGTGAGGAAATGGAGTGTCATATCCACATACTCTGGCTATAGGAGCTTCAAGATTCAAGAAACACTCCTCCTGCAAATGAGTTAAAAAGGCACAGCATGAGTATTGACAAATTTTAGTTGGGTTCACGCTATGAGGTTTTCAGATTGACAAAATGCCACTGATAATATCAGTCTTCAAAAATATGCACAGCTGGAAACGCATTTGAACATTAAATTAGTAGTTTAATAAACTGACCATTTATACAAGATAAAAACATGTTGCAAGTTAATTAAATACTGTTTTCCATGAAGTTGTGAAGGCTCACAAGCTTTAACTTAAAGGGCAAACATATAAGCCAGAACTAAATTTTAAAACATATTTATGTATTAACATCTGCAAAACCAAAGTTTGAAAATGTTATTTGGAGATATAGAAACTGAATTGAAGTTTTTTTTTTATGGTTCATTAGCTAATCATATTAGAGTGCAACCTCTTAAAGTCCAAGTTGACCTTTTGGGAAAAAAATAAGAGCACATATTGTTGCAGAAAAAAAACCCCAAAAAAGTATTTATTCTTTTTTCCTTCAGGAGTCTGCAAATCTTTGCACCCCTGATCAGTGGATCAGGAGTGCAATGTCAGGATCCTGCAGACAAGCCCTGCAGCTTTCAGCCTGTACCTCCAATACAGGCTAACTGTTTACAAGCTGCAGGGCTTGTGAATGAACTATGACAGCATTCATTAGAACCCTCATCTTCCATTAAGAACTATAATTGATGACAGTATATGTTGTTCTTTCATTCACAGATCATTGCAAATTGCTGTGGCAGAGCCCAGCACGGTAACACTATTTTTTAAACGTGACAGCGGGTGTGGGGAGAAGATACACCATCTGCTGTTACAAGGAGGAGGGGAATCCGGGATACAGGGGGCATGTCACACCGAATTATGTAACATGCTCTGAAAAGTGAATGTGTCCTTAAGTCTAAAGATAGTCATACATGGCTAGTCTTCTTTCCCCTACATTAAACAGCATGAATGGAGGAATCTACGCTGCTGGCTATTGTATTTAAGCAGCCTTAGAACCCTGGTTGCTTGAATGCATAGACACTGACTGCATCTTATAGAATGCAGTCACTATTTGGCCGGGAGGGCCACACACAGTACGGATTCCGCAGGAAATGCCCGGAATTCATGCTGTGTATGGTCAGCCTAATTGCTACTTACATTGTCAACATGTTTATATATGACTATTGTAAAAGCTTTTTTGTTTACAAAATAAAAAACTTTAAGAAAAAAACTAATGCTTTTCAAAATCAAGAACTCATCTTGCTCCTTTAACGTGTAATGAAAATTCAAATCTAAAACTTCAAGATCTATCATATTTTTACAGTCCTGTCCCCTATGGGGCAAAGAACATATATTACTTTGTCCCGTGTTATCAAGTGCTTTCTAGCCATGGTTATGAGGTCTTATGTGCCCCCTTACCCTCCTGCTGTGGCCAATATGACAACAGATTTGAAGGAGATGGCTGATTCACAAGTGCAACTTGTCTTGGCTGTGAACACTTTCCATAGACATACAGCAGCAAGAGAATTGCAGAGCTTGACAGCTTGAGACATTCCCCCTCCCTCTGCATTTCTCTTGCCACTGGGGTAGGACTGTAACAAAAAAATATATGATGGACCATTATTTACCACAAAGGAACCACAAAATAATGTGTAATTGTAAAGGCAACCCTGTCAAACTCAAAATGTTAATAAAATAGTTCTCTGTAAAGAAAATGCCTTCACTGTCTGTTCTATAAAATACATTTCTGCTTGAAGAGTGTTGATCTTGAGTACCCCCTGAGCTCAGTGGTTCATCCCACTGGTCATTACAACACTACTGGGTCCTGTTAGTGATGCAGAGGTCAGCGACAAACACCTGAGATCAAAAGGGGACACAAGACTTCAGCACTTTCAGATGTGTTGGTTCCCAAAGAGAAGAGTTCTCTTTATCACTCATGCTCTTCACCCCTTATATTAACACATCCAGTTTAGGGACAGAGCCACTTTGTTTAGCTTTTCACCTAGATACGAACATGATAGGACAGAAATACAGGAGATGCCAGCAAATGTGTATTTTTTTTAATTTAACTATTTTAGATGCATGGTCGAGGGCTGTCAACTTTACTACCAGAGTGTTTTCATATATTTTTTCCTAATTCATTTTCTGATAGCCTGACAAATATGAAATGTTTCATATTTACATTTCCAGCCAACTGGGGAGAAACAGGCTTCTGTAGCTATGTTTATCTTTCTATTCTTACCTGCTCATTTAAAAAAAAAAAAAAAAAAAAAGTTTTGAGCTCAATAGCAACACTTATGCACATATACAACAGGAGGAGACAGGAGTGATACATCCTATCCACATCTGCTCTTTTCAGTGACGGCTCTATGAAGTTTCAGTTATTGAAAATCTGTATACTTGTATATAAATAGCGAAACAAATGTATAATACACCATTAAAATTGCAAGGATAAAAAAATATACAGGCATACCCTGTTTTTAAGTACACAATGGGGTTTATTTACTAAAGCTGGAAAGTGCAAAATCAGGCTCACTTCTGCATAGAAACCAATGAGCTTTTAACCCCAGTTTGTTCAATTAAGCTTTGGTAAGAAAACATGGAAGCTCATTGGTTTCTAAGCAGAAGTGAGCCTGATTTCGTACTTTCCAGCTTTATTAAATAAACCCCATTCAGTACTTAAAAGTGGGGTATGCCTGTATAAATAATCCAAACCACTGCAACAGTAAGTAAAATGAAAGCAACACTGGCTTTAAATAGATTTTTAATTATTATATACACTAGCACAATATTAGGTTTGCAGCTGTCGTAAATTTGTAGTGTCAAGCGAAAAATTAGCAATTTTTTTTGTTTGATTGTTAACCTCCACTACT